>NW_020956540.1:71457-136864 GCF_003031625.1 Empidonax traillii
ATGCTCTTTTTCTTGTACTCAGTGCAGAATGAGTCTTTTTAAGTGTAAAGTTCCCTCTGGCTATAAAGGTATAACCAGCACTTACTTCCATGATGCATAGCTTTGAAAAAGGAACACTCAAAGCTGATATGATATGCATGTTAAACTTTTTTTAGCTGTCACTAACTGTAGACATAGCTAGAATCTAATATTGAAAGAGAAGATGCATAATTAGAAATGTAGGGATTGGTCTTTAATTCAGCATTTTTATACATGAGTGTTTGGCAGAAATGTGCATTCTCTCTAGGAGTAATTGAACTCTTTCAACTCTCTCAAGAGTTTGTATGAGCTGGAGGCATTCAACATGTCTGGAAGATAATCCAGTTAAATTAATAACCTGAAGCTCACCAGTGTCTGGAATTTTGGTACTTATTAGAAGACTAATATTTTTATATCTGTGCAAGAGGTTTCAGAGTCTTCTCTACAGCATTTGACTTTGGAGATTCTCATTCATTCCCAATTGAAACTAATGTGGTTGCCATTACACCTAAGCCAGTTTAATGTTTCCTTGCTGGAAGGGCCATTGTTCTGCTATTTCTGTTTTGCTAGTACAGGTGCTTATCTGATCCAGATGGTGAGCTAGTTCAGGCAGATAAATCAGCAGAAAGCAAACTGCACACAAAGTGCTGAAGTGGCTTACTGCAAGGTCAGGTGAACCAATGAGAAGGGGACAGAATCTAAGGGTACGGAGAAGAATACCATTTTTGGTGGCAGCTAGCTATTTCATTACAGCTTCCTCAGCTTTCTTCTGGTGTCTGTTGTAGCTTTCATATGAAAATGTTTATCACTTTGTGTTAAGATAATAATTGCAGAAAGTGAAATCTGTGAATATTTTAAGCATAGTACGTGTTAACAATATCTGAACGTGTAGCTTAAAATAAAGGAAATATATTTTTGGTTTCAGCCCAAAGCAGCCAATGTTCTTGGAGCAGTTAATAAGCCTCTTTCGTCAGCAGGCAAGCAGTCTCAATCCAAATCTTCTCGAATGGAAACTGTAAGCAATGCCAGCAGCAGTTCAAATCCAAGCTCTCCAGGAAGGATCAAAGGGAGGTTGGTAGACAACAAAGGAGCTTTGATATTTCAAATATTTGTAATGGAAGCTTTGAATATTTCTGTAGTATTTTTTAAGTGAAAGACAGAATTCTTTTATCTTACATTGAAGTAAAGTTATAGTACCACATTAGTATAAGTGAAACCATGAGTTTGGCCTTATGTCCACAGAAATAAATTTCCTTAAAAAAAAAAAGAGGAGGAAAGAAGAGCCTCATATATTTTGGTTTTTGAGAACAAAGTTGGGGGTTTTTGGGGTGTTTTTCAGATAGATATATATTACCCCACACACGTATATATGCACATGTGTGTATGTGTGTGTTTACACACACAGCTGCAGTCTCTAGGAACCTCACTGTACAGTTAACAACACATCAGAGATGGTGAGGACTGGTAGACCATTGTGGTGATCTCGCATGACTTCATCCTCTAGTCCTTGCTGTTTGCTGGACTTTGCAGATAAACATTGTGGGATTTTAGTTTGGTGATGAAGAGGTGAATGTAATGTAATACTACATAAGTCTTCTAGTTATCTATCTTTAAAAGTTACAGTTTGTGCCAACTTTGTAGGTTATTCATCAGTTACTGTGCCTTATGTTCATTTTTTTAACTGAAAGTCACATTGTCATTAATTTTTTTTCACAGACATTGCATAGCCCCACTATTCATATTTTTTCACAGTCTTTCAGGACTATGAGGAAATGTTATGTTTGAATATAAGGCTTCTCATTTAGTACTTCTGTGACTATTTCATACATGATATTAATTTTACATGTAGTACAGTGTTTTACAAGAAATACTTCTCTGCTAGAAAGTCTTCAGAAAGGCTTATTTCTTACAAGTCATGCAGGTTGACATGCTGAAATACATTATTGGCTGGAGACAGGTGGACTCCTGATTCTCCTTCATATCCATCAAAATGAATCTCAAACCAAATTTTAAAAAATGCTGCACTTGCAGCCTAACATGTTCTGTCATCTTCATGATCTCTCCAGTTCACATGAGTTAAACTGGTGTTTTGAGTGAAGATGTCAAAGACAGAGAGAAGTGATGGCAGTGATTCTGTATGTATGGTGTTACCAGTTCAGTCTGCCGGAATATATACAGGCAAATTTGCATCTGTTGAGATGATATGTAAAACCTAAGCTTCTGATTACGTCACAGTTTTTACAGATTTTACTCTTGTAGAAGTGAGAATGTCTTTCACTCACTATGCAGTGCCCAGGCCAAGGATTTAAGGGTTTGTACATTTGAATACCACTTTTCACTTAAACTCATAGCATATTTCTTTTCATTAATAAATGTGCACTGGTATTTAAAATGTTGGTTCTGCCTACCCCAGGGCAGATGAAATGAAAGGATTTGTGTATTGGCTTTTGTGCATTACCTTTTATCTGTGGGTCTCAGTGTTTTACATAGGCAGGAGGCATTATTGTCCACATTTGCATTTGTAGAAACTGAAATAAAAATTAAATTTCTACTGTAAACACACAACAAAAAGCAGAGGAGTGAACTGGTCTCTGAAATTTAAATCTGCAATTTTATTGCCTATATCTCAGCATAGGAAAGTATGCATTCTTTGGCTGGTCTGTCTGGGGGGATCTTTGATTGATATAGAAAAGTGTATGCAAATGTATGCAAACATGCAGATCTCTTGCAACTCAGTAAAACTCTTCTGTTTTAAAAAGCTGCTTATCTTTCCCAGTGGAAAAAAAAGTCAATGTGGTTTATGATTAAAACCTTTGTCCTGAGACCTAGATGTTCTGGCTTGTGATACATGGTGACTTTAGTACCCACAGTGAAATGTTTCTTCTGCCAAATTATTCATTTTAATAATATATTTCTTAAGAAGATTGTTGTTCTTAGTTGTGGTTGTTTTTTTTTTTTAAATGATTGCCCAGTATTATAATAATGGGGGAATACATGTTTATTCCTTCTAGGCTTGACAGTACTGAAATGGATCACAGTGAAAATGAAGAATTCACACTGGCTTCACCATTACCAGGAAAGAAAACTGACAAAAGGGACGACTCTGATCTTGTAAGGGTGAGCTGTTTGGTTGCATTGGAGATATTTCATTTTAAATCACTTTATGTTTAGAAGCATTAATTTGAACTGGTAACTGAGGAAGCTGAGCAATAAAGCAAATACAGTTCAGTGTTATGAGTACTTTTGAGCGCATTATTGCACTTTAAATCTGTATGTGAGGTGCTTAAGGTTATTGATTCAGAACTGGTTTTTGGTTTTTTTGGAACTGGGGAGCACATTATAGAAAGCATTAACTGAGAAACAGAATTTTAATTTCGTAGCAGAAGGTCTGTGTTTTAAAGATATCACTCTTCAGGATGTTTGTCCAAATTAAATTATAGAGTAACACCTTAGTTCTCAAGTTCTATGACACTGTTTAACCTCAGGGAGAAACTTTATTTTGGAAACTGGCTGCAGTTACCGGCTAAAAGGACCTGCAATGACAGATGTACATGATGACTGCAAAGGCAAATAAAGCAGAATAACGAGAATGTCACTGATCTAGATCAACAGTTTTGTCACTGAAGACATGAACTGACAGGAGATGTCATTGTTGTTCAAACACTTTTTTTTTTCCATCTTCTTCTAGTGTAATTGTTTGTCCTTTAATTTCTTTTCCTTTTTTCCTTCATATCCTCTCTAGATTTTCTTTCTGCTTTTCATGACAAAGGTTTTTCGATAGAGTGGAAGCATGAATTTGTAAGCTGACTTCTAGCTTATGTCACAAGGGAAATGTGAAGGAAAAAGCATTCAGATGGGTTTTAAGTTGTGTAACTGTCATTGTGTAGATTAATTGCCATGTGGCAAATACTAATAATGTGCTGAAATACAGTAATGCAAGTGTAAAACAAACATTGATATGAAACAGAAATACTGTAAATATTTGGACATTTGGACAATATCATGGTCTGAAATGAAATACGGTACCCAAGAAATAGTACATGGGTAATATTTTCTTTCTTTTTTTTTAATTTTCCCAGGGGCGGGGATTGGTTGGAGCGAAAAGGCCCTAATAGCTGCTTATTGAAATCTTTGCGCTGTTTGTGGCTCTTTACTGTGCAGTTTACAGAACTATAGCGTGGAGAGGTGGAGGAATATTTTTTGTCTTGAAAGCTTATGATTTAGAAAGGGTTCTGTCCTTCTTGATGTAATAGAAGGCAGGGATGCCATCCAGAAGCATCCTTGGCAGGCTTGAGGAGTGGGCCCATGGGAACCTCATGAGGCTCAACAAGTCCAAGTGCAAGTCAGCCCCAGCTGACTCAGGGCAATCCTCAGTGTCAATACAGGCTGAAGAATGAAGGGATTGAGAACAGCCCTGCCAAGAGGGACTGGGGACACTGCTGGATGAAAAACTGGACGTGAGCCAGCCACATATGCTCGCAGCCCAGAAAGCCAACCTTGTCCTGGGCTGCATCAAAAGGAGAGGGGACCAGCAGGCTGAAGGAGGTGATTCTTGACATCTACTCTGCTCTCATGGGACCCCCATCTGGAGCACTGTGGGATCCCCATTAGAAGACAGAGCAGTTCCAGAGGAAGGCTGTGAAAATGGTCAGAGAGCTGGAACACCTCTCCTAGGAAGAAAGACTGAGAGTTGGGGTTGTTCAGCCTGAAGAAGAGAAGGCTCTGGGGAGACCTTGTTGTGGCCTTTCAGTGTATGACGGGGGCCTATAAGAAAGATGGAGAAAAACGTTTTACTTTAGTAATGGGACAAGAGGCAACAGTTTTAAACTGGAAGAGGTTAGGTTTGGATTTGACATAAGGAAGAGACTTCTTATTATGAGGGTGGTAGGACAGTGGAACAGATTGACCAGAACAACCGGGGATGTACCACCACTGGAGGTGTTCAGGGCCAGGCTGGATGTGGCTTAGGGTAACATGTCCCTGCCCATGGCAGGGTGATTGGAATGAGATAATCTTTATGGGTCCCTTCAGATATGAACTAGGCTGTGAACTTGTTTTAAGGTTTGGGTGGGTTTTTTTGCTGCACAGAGCAAATGCTGAATCTTGGTACAGCTCTGACAGTAGTGGTTTGGCAGCTACCACTAATTCCTGATCTTCCTTCTACAATTGTAAATTCAGGTTGCCCACTGTCTCCCATATTAGTGCCTTGCCAGTGCCAGAGTGGGAGCCAAGTGTAAGCACCTTGCAGCTCACAACAAGAGCTTGAAGCCACAGTTTGAAAATTCCCATCCTCACCATCTTAAAGTTTTCCTATTGATAGAAAGGCAGTTAAGGATGCTCTATCCTACTGTGGTTGATATAGCTGAGGATACAAATGAGGAAGACCTTACACACTTCAGTGTTTTGACTACTCACTTTTCAAATAATCTTTCTCTCTTGCCTGGTATTTTTTATGTAGGTATGTGTTTATACTTTTGCAGATGTTTTTGAAATGGATATGGTAGACAATCTGAGACAACTTGTGTAGCTTGAAGACTGTCTTGTTGGGGGAAGTTTCTGCATGTGACTGTTTAAAATGGCAGTTTAATTTTTTAGTTTAATGGTGTAATCTTACCTTTTCAGTCTGAGATGGAGAAGCCTAGAGGAAGGAAGAAAGCAGCTATCACAGATTCAGAAGAGAAACTAGGCATAGATGACCTGAATAAATTGGGTCAAGAGCAGAAACTTAGAGGTAGTCAACGGGGAAGGAAGAGACCTGCAGTTGTTTCAGAAGCTGATGAAACACAATGGCAAGATGAAAAAAGGCTAAAAGAGGATGTGATAGAAAGTGAGGATGAACAAAACAGTCCACCAAAGAAAGGGAGAAGAGGACGCCCCACCAGAACAAATAATGGGGGAACACCAAAGGAAGAACCAGTGGCCAAGTCATCAAAAAGGAGCAAAAAAAAACAACCACCAGCAGCTGCAGCAGAAGAGGAGGAGGAGGAAGAAGAAAGGCAAACTGAAAACATTGAACAAAAACCAAAAGGCAGGCAAAATAGGACATCAAAAAGAACACAGCAGAGGTAAGTCCATCTTCTTGTAAGCTGCAGATGTTTTATCTTTGGGCATTTGTTATAATTTGATGTTTTGCAATTTGGGTCTTCCTCAAAACAGAGCAGAACCGTCTGAAACTAGTACAGTTGAATCAGCACAGTCTACGCCACAGAAAAGACGAGGAAGGTCATCACAAACACCACCATCTCAGCAAAAAAAAGTGTAAGTTTTCTAAATCTATGTTCAGTGGAAATTAAAAATATGCCTCTGTGCCCCCAAACAAACATTTACTGAAAATATTTCAGAATGCTGTAATTGACAGTTAAGAAAATAAATTACCATTGTTATTTCTAAAATGTTTTCCTTTGCTGCTTCTCCTAGGGCATTTCAAACCAGATCACGAGACTGTGAGTAAGTTTAGGGTGCTCAGGTAGCATAATCATAGCTTTACTTTTCTAGGAGAAAAGTCAATAAAGCACAGGAGGGCCCTGAAGATAGGGCTTTTTTAGGACTTTAGGAGAGAAAAGTGGTCCTGTTTGTTTTGGATGGGGGGAAGAATCAAATTGTTACTGAAGTGAAACAGTATTGTGGAGAGTTAAGTTTTTTCTGATTCTTCTTAATGTTTACTTTCTGGTTTCTGCCCTTCTTATTATGCACTTGAATCATTTCCACATGAGTAAAACGTGTTGTGATCAGTGAAAGATAGTAGCTTCTGAAAATTCTGAGGTGTATTAAGCTCCAAAATGAGGTTAAACTCTGGGGCTTGCTTCATTTTCTTGTGCCTGCTGTAGGAAAGTACAGGTATCTCTACCTTTTCTGTTCATGTACAGATAATAGTATATGTAAGCAGAGGTGTACAAGTGGTTATTTGCCCACGTGTATCTAACTGCAGCTCATGGAACAGATTTACTCTTCCAGAACCTGGTGATAAATTCCTTATCCCACTACTTCAGCACATCTGCTGTCTGATGTTTTGTATTACTCCATTGTTTTTCTGTCTTCTGGGCTTAGTTAGTGTCACATTGATCTTTCTCTGGCAGTGTAGTGTACTGATTTGCCTGATCCCCGAGATTTTCCATACCAGACAACTTTGTGTGAAGAATCTTGTACCCTCATTTCACATTCTGGTTTCGCACCAAATCACTTGATCTAGCATTTTGCACACACAATATCCTGACCTTTCTAGTGTTCTGCTTCCTTACCTCAGGTCAGATCTCTACTGCTTCTTCACTCTGTAACCAGAAACACAGGACTCAGTAGTTATTGTTACTACCGAAGTCACTACATGTGCAGTAGAACAAGAGTTGGAAGGTGCTACTGCTGTGCAGAGAAGACACACCAACAAGTCATTGTTGGGTGACATGCTGTGTGGCGTTTGTCAAAGATTGCCTCCACTAAAAAGTATCTTTGGATTCACTTCTCAGTGAAATTGGTGAAGCTGTTCTGTTTGTTTACCCCATTTTAAACAGAAAGTAAACTGTATCACTACCTGTGATCAGTAAGAAATGTATCTCTTTCGTTTGTGTGTTATTCCTGTTACAAGGAACCGGAGTAAGTTGGTTCAGGGTTCAAAGTTGTTGTATCCATTCTAGATTTCATTTTAAAAAATATTGTGGTGGTTTGTTTTGTTTTGTTTTTTAATGAGACCACCCTTTTTCCAAATCTGAAAGAAAAAGATGAGACAGTAGTAATTTTTCAGTCTTTAAAGTACACTGTAGTCAGATCTTTCTTCCTTTTCCTACATACATACGTACAGCACTTTTAACTGAAGGAATCTGATAGAATAGATAGGAACACAAGATAGAATGTATTTAGTCCAAATACTTAAAGCTTTATGGGCTCCTTGGGAATGGATTTCAAATTAGAATTTGGGATTTTGCCTCTGAAGTGATAGTGTATCCTGTGGAGTGATAGTGTATGATCTGTTTCTGATAGCAAATTAGATTACTAATTAGTGCATGTGAACAGGCTTATTTTTGTAATATGTGAAAAGATAAACCTAGCTTGTGAGTAATTCTTCTGTGTCATTTACAATTCTGTTGCTTCTGTCAGTCTTGGAAGACTTGATTTGGACTAATTTGTGTTACTTCTCAAGGGATGGTATGCTGGTTAGTGCTGAAACCCCCACTGTAATTACTATATGCAATTCAGAGGTTTTATTTTGCCCAGATTTTATTGGTTCTCGGGACTGAAAATTCCTACCACTTTTGTGGTATACTGGTGCCAGAGGACAGTTGGTTTTAATCTTTACCCTCACTGGAGATTGACGTCTATCCATTGTGTGCCTGGAACAGAGTTTCTTGTTTAATTTCAACCAAAAAGTCACCCAGTTTGGGTGCAGCAAGACTGCATCTGCAGTAAACAGGATGGTTCCGTGGTTTGATTCGGAACTGTGCTAATGTAATGTGGGTGATGCTCTGTAGTTTTGGATATATATATATATAGTGACTTTTTTTTAAGATGAGGGGGGATGGCTAGTTCTCAGGTAAAGCAAGTGGGTGCTTTTTGCTTGTGGCACAGGTCCCATAACTAAAACAGACAATTTTAAGATATTGTTGACTGATTGTTCTTGATTATCCTAATAAGGTTAATGTTATCCTGATTATCCCTAGCTCTTAGGATGAGCTGGCTTGGAATACTTGTATTAAGGTTCATTATAGCGTTAATTTCATGAACAGCAATATGGGTTCTTCTAGGTTGTGTATAAACTCCTGTAGAAGTAGAGTACATCTATTCACTGAACTGAATAGGGAAAAAGCAACAAATAGTATTCAGTGTCTGGCTGTTTGGCTTTTCCTGTTCACTTCTTGGTGTTGTTCACTGCTTCAGCCTGTATTCTGGCACTGAAGAGAAAAATCTGCCTTGTCTTTAGAGGCAAAACTTTTCAACTTTGTACTCCTAGCCCTCTGTTATGGACGAATTTTGTTTTCAAATGCTGTTGTCCAGCCTCCTAGTTCCACTTCTTCTGTCCCACTTTGGATGAACTATATAGGTGCATAAGACAAGAGTATTACATAACATGAAATTTTAAGGCTTCTGATTTTGTAAAGTAGAATGTTTGCTCATACAGTTTTTACATTTGCAGACCCATATACTGTGAAGCTAACCTTTATTTTTCTTCTCATTGTAGCCGGGCAGGGCGTTCCAAACAAGCAGCCAGTAAAGAGAATGAATCTAGTGAAGAGATGGATGTATTTCAGAGTAGTTCACCGGTCAGTGATGACATTCCCCAGGAAGAAGTAATGGAAGAAGAGGAAGTTTCCACAATCAATGTAAGACAGATGCCTGAGATTTTCTTTGTGAGTCTTTGTGGTGATCCTCAGTGTATTGATGATCAGAGAATGACTTCTCCTGTTCTCAGAATGACTTCTGTTCTTAGAACTTATCCCTCCTACTTTAAGATGAATGGGATGGTTGTCAGCTGCCACTGTTGTGTAGTGGAGCTGCACTGTAGTTTCTCAGAGAAGCTGCAATTCTTAGAAAATACCTCTTTTTGTCAAGCATCTTAAAGTTTCTGTTCTGTGTAACCTTTCTCATCTATCTGCCAGAATTGTGTATTATCTAATGGGAATTATTTTCCAGGTAACTCCTGCTTATTCTTCTCAGCTGAACTGTGATAGTGAATAAATTCAAAACAGACACACAAAATGAATAGTACTGGAAAATAAGCATGACATCTTGGAACAGAATCCTAAACTAATTTCTTCCTCTTAGCAGCATATACACATATGTTAAAATAATTTAACTTTTATATTTATTTCATACAACTACATTACCGATGTTAGTAGTAATACTAAAAATTTAGCTGTGAATGCCTTTACACTTTTGGACACACCTGATGATTGGAGCATCTGAGTTTATGAAAACAGAAAAAACTGGTTTTGAATACAAGAAGGACACAGGCTCAGTAACATCAAATGAAGTTATATCCTGGTCATTGAACGGGAGTTTGCTTGTGATAAAATAAATAATGAATGCCACTGTATACAGTTATTCAAACATTATTGAGCAAGACTGAGCATTTTTTCCATTATAATATATATTTGTTCTCAGATTTTTCAAAATTTTTCTGTAAAAACATTAAAAATACTTTTTCTCCAAATAGGTCCGTCGCAGAACTTCTAAAAGGGAAAGGCGATGAGTGAGCATGTAGTTACCAGCCTTCCAGGTGAAAGCTTTGAAGAATGCTTTTAATATAAAGCTTGAGACTGAATGAAGCTGTTAGTGCACAAATGGGGTTGCTGACAAAAAGACAAAACCTATTTTCCTGCCCCTGCATTTGAAGTCCCTAGGTCACAAGCTTTAGCCACACACATGTTGATATCATTAACTGTGGATTTTTGTGAAGTGTAATGTGCGCTGGCTTTGTAGACATATGAACTAAAGAAGAAAACTGTAAATAGTTCTTTTTTTAATGTTTCTGACTTATAAAGTGCTTGTATAGCTTTTATCTGCGGCTTTAAACTGACAGTACCCCACTGTTTATTGGATCGATTGATTTAAAAAAGAACAGTTTGTTGAAAATTGATCTCAAGCAATATCTGTCAGTGTTGTATTTGTACTCTTGTTGACATTTAACTGTGAAAAAAAAAAATCAGTTGAACAAATAGTGCCACTTTCTTTTGCCACTATTTGTCCTGCGGAGGAGAAGAAGAAAAAAAAGTCTTTGTTTTCTTCATGAATATAACCTAGTGTTTACCTTCAGGCACCTACTTATCATCAGAGGTGCTAAATTACTTTCTTTTACAGTTGAACAATGTTGGATAGAATAATACAAGAGATGCAAATTGTGAGAGAAGTTTTGTTTTACACCTCAGTATTGATGCCAGACTTTTCTGGACTTGTAGTGGCATTGAAAATTCAAAAAGGATTTAAAATATTTTAATTTTAAAAGTGTGTTATTAAATAATGTACTGAATACCCTACCCATTTTATCTTCCCCTATCAGTTTTTATTAATCTACTGTATCAATAAAATTCTGTAACTGAGTTTTTAATAGTCTAGTATGTTAATGTGTATAGATATCTCCTTCTGAACATGATGCAAAGAGCAAATTATTACTACATTATAATATGAAATCTGATATATAAACATTAGTGAAAATACAGTTCTTATTACAATGTAAAGTTAATCACAAAGAGAAATTTTATTGATGCAGTGTGTCTTTATAAAGCTGTTCTTGAGAGCCAAGTGTTTTGTATTTTATAGTGAAGTTGCATGTTTATGAAAAATGTGCTGAAAATGGGATGTAATGTTTTTTTGGAAACTCGTATCTAGCAGTAGTATATGGTAGGTTGCCTCATGAAAGAACCTTTTATTGAGAGTTTATTGTACCTTTCTTTTTTTTTTTTTGAGCCAAATTTTTTTGGTATGAAGAGCTAAGTTTTTGTTGAATAACCAGCTGTCAATTATTACAGTCAAGGTATTCAAGATTTGAATGAAGCTCTGTTTTTGTTTTGTGCTACCATAGAGAGAGGTTGGGTTTTGTTGGTGTGTTTTGTTTGTTTTTGGTTTTTTTTTTTAGGTATAATCTAAAAAAAAAAAAAAGAAAGTAAACAAAATGCTTATAGCAGTATCCTGTGTGCAGTTTTACAGTTTACAAACTGTGTCTTTGAACCAAAATGTATCAGTTACTAGACTATGCTTAGCCAAGCACACATTATACTTTCAGGTGCTGTTCTCCCTCTGGTACCCTACAGTTGTCAACACATGAAAAATCAATTTCTGACCTAAGAAAATTTTATTTTCGTTGAATAATGGAGCATTTTCATATAATTTGTCAATAAATAAGTTATTGTTGCAAGGTGGCCTGTAAAGATCAGAGAAAAGGATAATACTAAACCATGGATTTACTGATTTACAAAGTGTAAGATTACTAGTAAGGCAAGCAATCCTTAGAATTTTTTTGTTATGCTTTTTTTTTTTTTTTTTTGTACCAATGGAAAAAAAGTATTATAAACAATTAGGCTATTCTGCCTCATCTTAACATCCCCCTCTTCCAGTATTCAGCTTTTCAACATTTGTACCTATAGATATGGGGGAAATGCTGCCTTGAAAGGCCAATATGGTTGAAAAGAATTGACTTTGAAATAGTTGGCACAACAGAACTGGCTTCTTATGCTTCAGCAGTGCAAATGCAAGTTGTTGAGGTTTTTTTTATGGTATAAAATAATAAAAAACTAGCTTTATATTTTCCTCTTTGACAGAATTGCACTGAAGACATTTGTGGAAGATGTACCTTTAAGTCCCTTTTATACAAAAAATATGAAAAATTGATGCTGAAACTGCTGCAGACTCTTGAGGCTTTATGTGCATAAACATGGTTAGGTTAAATTTCATCGAATATTGATGCACCATTACTGATCATAATGTTTATTGTAAATTTAAACTATAGTTTTGCAAATGTTGATTTCTTGGGTTATAATGTGTAACTCATTATTTCTTGAGAAATAGGCACAGCAAATATTTCATTCTTATATTCAAACCTCTTCTAAGTTCATTCTCATCTCATATAAAGAAAATGAATATTTTATGTACTAACATTTTGAGATCTGCGTACAGTAACTACAGTAGATTATAATTATGTACAAAAGATATATTGCTAACATTCAGTTAGCATGCTCTTCTGCAATGATAATGTTAAGTTTATAAAAATGTACTGTATTACATTAAAAGATCAAATTGAACTCACTGTAACAAGTTCTAGTATGACATTTTTGTGAGATTACCGAAGTATCTTGCTGTACTTTGCAGCAAATTAAGCCTTTGTTACATTTCCTTTTCTTGCTGCAGTGCAACAGGAAACTCTCAGTGATCTGTAGTTCATATGCAAAATCCAAACAGGGATTGTGATCTTTATATAATGTATAAGAATAATTCGCTGGTTCCAGAAACATGATGATCTTTTACTTGTTACCTATTGAGATAATGAATATTTAGGGTCAAGTTATCCACTAATAGGAGGGAAACATGAAATTGCTTGAAAGTTCTAGTGTAAGTACGCCTGTTCCACCTCGGATAGTCTAGAATTCTGTATTAATTATACTTGCCTCTGTCAATTGACTTTATTTTCTGGCAAAACCGAACCCTTTTTCAAATATTTTGGCACTTGCTCTTTTGACATTTTGATCTCTGTGAACAAAAACATTAGAATTTACAAAAAGATATTCATATTAAAGACATTTTTGTCAAAAATGAATACGCTTAATTTGTAACTTGAAAAAAACTTGGAGTTGAATATTAAATACATCATTCTGGCATAGCATTTGTCATCTGATAGTCTAAAAAAGACACCACCAAACTTGAGAGGTGTGTGTGCAGTTTTCTTGCTCCGTTTTTTGCATGTGTAGGTCTTGACAGATTATGAAAATCTGATTTCATGAATGCACACAGTAGGTTTTGGATCTTGCAAGTTTATATCCCTGTCATTCTGTGGGGTTAATTCTTAAATGCATTCATCCTATGCAAATACAAGTATAAACCCAAGTACATTATGTTTGAATATTCTCACACTTGTGCACACAGGGCATGCAAGCATCTTACAACTGTATACCAGAGGTATATGAAATTCTGAGTTGGTGAATGGAGTCATTTTAGACTTATCTGTGTTTAATTATTTAGTTCATATATATCTATAGCTATATATAGTAGAGATTGATGCATCTCTACCTCATCAAAGTAGGTGCAAATACTTTTTTGAAGAGACACGTTCAGGTATACCACTGCATTTGATCTAGGCAGCGTGTCTACAAACACACATGGCTGAGTTCTAGATGGCCACCCCTTTAATCTGATGGTTCTGTGATGACCAAAATGATAAAATTCACCTGCCCAAGACCCTCTGTCCAGTCATCCATCAGGAGGAGTAGAAGAATCTGAATATGTTCTTGTTTCCCGCTGTGCTCACAGACTGCCATTCTGGTCTTCGCATCTTTGTTGGATGTTGCCTTTACAGAAGATGTTTATTGATTTAGGTACAATTTCCTAACACTGACAGAAGCGTCTTACATTCCACAGACATTAGCAAACTTCCTGCCCTGTCAGTAGGTTTGTCCAGCATACTTAGGGCACCTGCTTCATTGCGTACTGCACAGGTCCTGGTATTTTGTTGCTAGTGGAAAGGCAGGAACCTGAATGTTGGCAGCTGGGATGGAAATAGAGAAAAAAAAACCCACCCAGTTTGCTTTAAAAGTTCTTCACATTCTGCTGTCTGAAAGGTCTGACCCCTTTACAGCGGTCTCCAAGTGCCATTGTGTTTGTATGGGCAGGATAAACATGGTACAGTACAGTGCATGTATACCATCATGGAAAGGTTTCACTCCTGCATTTTTTTCAGTGCCTCACTACAGTCATGATCTGGTTTTTAGTGGCACTTTCATTTCCATAATGTAGATATATATTTTATATTCTTTTGAGACAGCGGCATTATATCATATCTATGTAAGAAGGAAGTCTCTCAAATGCAGATTTCTACCCCTGCAAATCACTGTTTCAGCAATCGTGTGATACATTTAGAATTAGTTTAATATGTAGCTTCCTTGAGGGATGGATAACATCTTATAAGGTGTTTGTTTTGCCTAGCCATGTCTCTGATGCTTGTGTCCTACCTCATGTATGTAGATACAAAGGAACGCAGTATTTTGCAAATGGAAGCAGAGTTACTGAATACTGTGCCTGCTTACTTGGAAGTAATTTTATTATTCAAAACAAATTGCAGTTCATAAATTTGTTAGTGGTTCTGAACACATCCAGTGATCTGATGGCTTTAGAAACTATGTTCTGTAGTACCATGTCACTATTGTTGCAGCTCATTAATTTTCTATGGATAGAAGACAATTGCTTAAATTAAGACACGCCTTATAAGAGAACAGGTGAACTTAGTAACGATCTAAGTAGTACTAACTTCAGTTGCTGTTATAATATAAAGGAGTGTGTTAAAATGAAACAACCTTGCCCTAAAAAGCTTTTTCTTTAGTATGTTGGAAAGACAAGCTGATAATCCAAACCAGTTTTCTCCTAAAGTCACAGCACTTTGAAACAGTCTGGTTTGGAACAACTGGCTTTTTTGGTAGATATACTTTGAACTTCCAAGTTCCTGTTTCCTTGGAGTATGTTTCAATTCAGCAAAATTAAATTTTTGTAGACTAAAGATATTTTGAAGAATAGAGGAGTTTTTAATCCTTATTTAATAAAATAATAAGGTGGTTATTTTAAGCAAGGAGGCTTTGGGGGTTTGTTGGGTTTTTTTTGATTTGTTGGGGTTTTTTTTATAGCCACATCTATAGATACAGTAAATTGTTGCATGTACATCATGTACACCACCATTTTTTTGGAGTCCTTGACCTGCAACATACTGAAAGGCAGCAGAAACTGCCTTTGTGTTTTCCCCAAAATGCATTTACTCTTATCCTTCCATAACCCTTTCAAAATACGAAGAACTGGAGGAAGAAGGGAGAGAAAAATTATGATTTTATTTATTTTATGCTGTATTATGTATGGTTTAGGTGATGAAAAAACAATGTGTGTGCAGGTGTGTGGTTGGGTGAAAAATGGGGTATTAGATATGAGTTACTGATTTAAAAAGTGTTAAAGAGATGAGTAAAGAGTAGAGAATCAACAGATAAATGAGGCAGGAATGCAGTTACTGGGTACCAGATGACCTGAGATAGCAGTCCTGTATTCAAGATGAAAGCCTAGATAGGGGAAACTAAGTTACTGATAATGATACAGTAATTATCAACATCTATTTAAGAGAGGAAAACTGAGGATATGTTGCTTTCTTTGGTTTGGAGGAGGAGGTTGGAGTGTTGAAATATGTGTAAGAGCATGCATAGAATTGAGACTAATGCCAGGGGTGTTTGTGGAAAGAGGGCGATGGCTGCTGCTGCGGGCAAATGTCATTAGTAAGGAATTTGGAATAGTTTGACAAAAGAGGATTCAAACCTCCATAGGTAGGAAGATAAGGTTAAGGCAGCATTCACTTAGGCCCAGCACTAAAATTGAGGCAAAAGAAGTCAAGATATAAGCCATCTGGAAAAAAGTGCTTTCAAAGCTGCCTAATAGCAACAGTCTGCACAGGTCCACACTGCAGATAGCAGTATGTAACCATTGGTAATGATGTCTCCTACAGTGCCTCTCATGAAATCTTTCAATGTGACCTCTTTTCTCAGCAACTTTTTGTGAAATCCTGATAATCTTACTACTAATCCTGATTTCTTACTAATTTCAGTATACCTTTTCAGCAGCCTGAGCAGCTGGGGTGGTTCTGCCCTTTCTTCGCATGTAGTTGTCTTCTTCTACAGGACAATGTGAGTCCTATGCCCAGCCATTGCTGCTTTGGCAACATGGGTTCTTCATTGAGAGGGTGGTTGGTCACTGGAATAGCCTCCTTGGGGAAGCAGTCATGGCACCAAGCACACCGGAGTTCAGGAATGTCTGGATGATACTCTAGGTCGCGTGGTTTATTTTTAGGCAGTCCTGTGAGGAACAGGGAGTTGGACATGATGATCCTTATGGGTTCCTTCCAACTCAAGACAGTCTGTGTTTTTAAATGCTGCTGTTGTGCTGCTTGTTTCACAGCCACTGAGTTATAAGATAAAAGCTGTCATCAGACTGCTGCCCGACTGCTGCCCAACTGCAGGGAGTATTGGAAAAGGTGTGTACAAGTTTGGTAGTTGACAAGAGAATTAGTAATTGAACTGCTGCTACATTTTGATACCTCATTTTCTCAGCTTCTAGTGAACCAAGCTCCTTCCAAGGTTATAGTACTTCTCCAAAACTGTGAAGCTATCTTCCAGTATCTGGCTGCATTATCCAATGAAATGGCAGGTAAGGACTCTCCTGAAGCGTTAATAGTCAACTAAGTGCTCCCAAATACAAAACAGAGTGTAAGTCAAAAGGAGGAATAATTAGGAGAGATTTAGGCAGAAGTTCAGTTCATTCCTTCTTGCCGTTGACATTAGGGAGGAAACAGGTCTATGTTCAGAATGTTAAAAAATTGAAGATTATCGCACTAGGGAAGATCAAATTTTGCCAAACTATTTCTGGTAGTCATAGAAGGAAGAGGAAAAGTTACTCATAAAATATGTATCACCTCAGCGAGATTTAATGATTATGTACTTAGGTACTATCCTGAGAAATGTGTGATGGTGGGTTATGGGATATTACACTAATTCTGCATGGGATAGTATTTTAATCTCTGTAGGGATCTAAAAATTAATTTTGTTTTCATCTTCCTAAGCTGCTCGCCTACTTTTGTTGTTTATCCTTTTATAACTGGTATTTAATATCTGGTCAGCATCCATTGCCTGCTTTCAGCTTTTACATTTATCCAACATACAGAAGTGAGAGATGGTCATGACACAGAATTGCTGTAATTTATTGCTATCATATTTATTTAAAGTATTTGATATATCAGGAGAACACTTTAAATCCATACTTAATTCATTAATATGTTCAAAACTTGTGACTCAGTCTTCTTAGTTTCTGTGCTACTCTTTGATATTGAATTAGGAACATTTGGAATGTTGTTTTCTTTTGTATTGCTTTCTGTTCATGCAAGAAAAAGTAGTCCTTAGTATTGTAGCCATCCCTGCTTAGGCATCTGCCATCCTATTTAAATTCAAGACTGATGAGGACTTCTAGTAGTAGTTGAAGACTGGGGTCATCCCATTTTGTTAGAAAGGGACTAAAAATACCCAGTGTTCCTCAGTTTAAATTTCTGGGGTGAATGACTGGGACAACTGGAAAGCTTCTCAAGGTGGATCCTGTTTGAATCTCTGCATTCCATATTCTTGGTAATGAAATGTGATGTTTGTTATAGCCATTGTCTCTGCTAGACACAAGGAGATACTCTCACATCCCTTTCTGTTGTCTTTCAGCCACATGTCTCTATTCCTCTACTGTGTTCATTTCAAAAGCAGTGGGACTTTCACCTTGGTCAGAAATTGCTTCAAATCTTTTTCTTTTGCTTTTAGGTGTAATTTGTCTGTCACAGTCTTGATATCAGAAGGCATTTTTGTTTATTTATTTATTTTTAACCACATGAGTTCAGAGCCCTGGACATCTTAGCCATTCATTTACCCTGCGGGCATTCTGTCTAGGTGTTCTGCTAGTTCTAACCACTGACCGTACGACAGGATAGTAGTCTGTGTCCAGACCCTCTGTGAAGTACTTCTAGGAGGTCAGTGATCAGAGTGAGTTCTGCCAGGACTTTAGATGACTTTTGGAGCAGTGCTTGAAAATGGGCTGTGAAAATTTGCACCACACGAATTCCATAATGAGAGCTGATGGGGATCATCTGGCACGCTGATACAACACACAGTGTGGTGGGTTCCAGTCCGCTCTGTACAGTTCCTTTGTACTACTCATGTCTAATGCCACAAATAAATATGAGGAAAACCAATTTCATCTCAAGAAAAAACCTGACTAAAACTCTTAAGGTCTGCCTGCTCTGTCAACAGCAGATGTGCTCTGCTCTTTTCTGCACATTCACTGGCCCATCAGGCTTTGATGAGCATCAGTAATTAAAAACAGCCCCTGAGAAGGAAGTTTCATCTCCCACCATCACTGGAACATGTACCTGTTTGCACAGATCTGCTATGGCTGAGAGCCAGAGCTCTGCACAAGGAAAACTCATAAATGAAAAATGATAGAATGGAGTAAGGGAATAAATTTTCAAACCTTGAGAATATCATAGGAAAAAAAGGAGATTCAAAAGTAATGGATAAAAAATGCAAACTTGCAGATTCTTGTAGATGGCCTTTTAAAGTAATGCATTGAATTTGATACTGGTGGTGTTTGGGTAATTTATTGAGAAAGTGTCTCTGTGAATAAAAATCAGAAGTATTTCAGTACTCCACAAAGAGGAGTAACTTTGCTGAACACTGCATGAACAGCCATGTAGTGACCAAGTCATGCAACACTTTATCTGCTGAAAGGAAGCAGTATGAATTCATGTTCCTGAAGGGAGACAGGTTATGCATTTAGATTCTGGCAATGTGGTATCACTTAATCCCTTCAGTTTAGCAAGCTTGCATCCAAGGGAGCACTTCGGATGAGTCAGTCAGGATGAGAGGTTAGGTGGTTTACTGCTCAGGTGGAGCAAGAGGTCAAGGGAAGAATAGGCGGTTACAGAGATACAGAAAAGGCACAGATCAAAATTAGCTTACCAGTCACTGGTTTAATTGCACCCTAGTGGATGAAGCTGGGACATGAAGATGTGATTTCTGGGATGGGAAGAAGCTGCAAGCTAAACTCCCTCCTGTGCATAATCTTCGTGGTAATCCATAGAGCATTTCAATCCAGGCTGTATTTGAATTACATGAGACAGGGAATGGGTATTCTGGCTGCTTATACCAAAACATGAATTTTTTTCTCTTGTACCTGTAGGTAGCCCAGTTCTCAGATTAGGAGGTATCAGTCAACCAGAGGGGTAGAAACAGTGGTTGGAAGAGTGGACTCAGAGGGCAGTGGTTTGAAGGCTACTCTGCCTCAAGGCTGGTAATGACTGACTGGGATCTTTCCTGGGATGTGCTGTGTTTAATGTCTTTTTCAGTGACATGAGGAGAAGGCTGAGTGCTCGCTAATGAAGTTCCCAGATGACAGAAAATGGAGGGGGGCAGTCAGCATGCTGTCACACACAGACACCTAGCATCCTTGAGGGAACGGGACCTCCTCATGAAATTGAATAAGCACCCATGTGAAGTCCAGCCTCTGCACATTAAGAACCCTTGGCAGTGATGCAGGGCTGGGGACTGACTAGTTTGGGCAGCAGATCTGTTGAATGTCAACTGGGGCAGCTGGTATAGAGCACTGGGGGATGTATTAATAGCAGCAAAGCCAGCAGGTGATTAGGAGGTAGTGATTATTCCCTCTACTCAGCACTTGTAAGTCCACTTCTAGGTACTGTGCTCAGTTTTGGTACCTTAAGAAAATGAAAGGCTAATAAATTCCTGTGAGTTCAGTGGAGAGCCACCAAGACGGCCAGGGCCTGTGCAGGAAGGCTGACAGAGCTGGGCTTCCAGTATAGCTTTGGATGACCCAAGAGCAGCCTGTTGATACCAGCATGGGAGTACTGAGAGGATGGATCCAAGCTTTTCACAGCAATGTGTGATGGGAGGAAAAGGGGGACAAAGTCAGATGCTGAAGCTTGGTGTGAGGGTGGATGCAAGGAGAAACTTACAAAGACAAACTGACCAGAATGGGATGAGTAAGGCATGGGATCAGGTTGCCCAAGGAGATTATAGTCTCCCTCAGAGATTTTCAAGAACCACCTCTGTAAAGCCCTGAGAAACCTGGCTTCACCTCGTGGTTGACCCTACTTTGAACTAGATTTTGAACCTTCTGAGGTCCCTTCCAGCCTGAATTATCCTATGACCCCGTTCATGTAACAGCATAGCTTTTGAGCTGGGAATCACGAAATAGGGCAAGTTTGTCTGGCTTGACAAATTAAGGTCACTCTGTTACAGCGTTGTTCAACTTTTATTCCACTTGCCATTTAGCATCACCATTGGTAAGTGTTAGCATAGTTCAGAAGGTAACAAATACAAAAGATTGGTTCATCTTAATTTTTTTAAATGTGGGTTCAGAGTAGTTTATCCTACATTTGTGACATATGTATATATATTTTTTTTTTCCCATGCCTGCACACATGCAGGCAGCTTGAATTCAGATTTTCACTTCTAACTGATTTCTAGGTTGTGGTATTGTGCAGTGTGTATTATTATTACAAGTCATGAGGTATATTCAAAGCCCTGTATGGCCATGGGCTTAATTCATTGTTCTCCTAATCCACTGAGTACTAAATTCTAATTTAGGATACTGTGGTGGACTTTCGATCTTTATAATAAGGAACTACTTTATCATAGTTAGACTTGTTTAAATAATTTTAAAATTATATTATATGGTAAGATGAATATTCCTTAGTGGATGATTGCCAACTAAAGACAGACTTGGGTTGCTGGAGACACACATTTGAGGAATTGCACATCTCTTGGAGCAGCCAACAGGCACAGCAGTTTGTGCAGCAGCTTCTGGACCGTGCTTTGAAATCTTGTGGACATTTTGAGAGTTTCTTCTGGGACTGATGGAGGACTTCCAGAGACATTCGAGGAGCATCACTCTACTGCTGCTTGTGAGGATACTGCAACCTCAGACAAGTCTGGCCTGGTCCTGAAAAAAGGGTATTCTGAGCTGTTGAACTGGTTCCTGGCTGAAGTGAACACGTGCCTTTTCAGCAGGTATGGGGCAGCCCTTCATAAGCACTATCTGGCAGAGGACACAGCTCCCCGTAG
Organism: Empidonax traillii; assembly: GCF_003031625.1. Classification (NCBI taxonomy): domain Eukaryota; kingdom Metazoa; phylum Chordata; class Aves; order Passeriformes; family Tyrannidae; genus Empidonax; species Empidonax traillii. The sequence continues at coordinate 92,805 of NW_020956540.1, forward strand.
CAGCAGTCAATGCAGGACAGAGCCAGGGACCTCTCTGTGGGCAGCAGGCACGTGCCCTGCCATGGTGAGGATGTGCCGCAGAGTACAGACCCCAGCAGTGTTGGGTTGACAGCCCCTGTGACACCAGCAGCCTCACCCCCAGCACAGATCCGCAGGGCTGGGGCTGAGGGATGCTGGAAACCTCTCACCAGGGCTGGGGGAGATGAGCTTTGGTGCCTGGGAGGGTCTGTGTTGCCAATTAGCAGAACTGTGGGAGGATGAAAGTGTCTGTGCAGCATCAGGGATGACAAGAAAGATCAACCAGACCTCCAGGACCCTGCAGGTACAGAAGCCTCCATCCCCCTCCCCCCTGGAAAAAAAACTGCAAAACTCCAGTTAAGGAGGCAGAGTCTGTTGGGTGGAAAAGCAGGACTCCCACTATGACAAAGGTTGGGAGCTGGTGGTTTCTGGGTCCAGAAGCATGGTTCCTGCTCCCCCTGCAGATCTGCTACTGGGGAGGGATTCACTGTCTGGCACCAGACCAGGGACTGAAAACTCCCTCCAGTGCAGCTCTGTACCTCAGCTGGTAGCACTGGGAGAGAGCAGAGAATGGCCGCATTGAACACTCCTTCTACTGACACAACCTGGTGTCTAGGGAGGCTTGCTGGGGACTTGGATCGTGCTTTTCCATATGGGCACCAACAATGGACCTTGGGAGACTAGAAATGACAGGGGAGGGAAAAGGCAACCCATCATCAAGTGATGGACCAGGATGGCAAGCAAAGGGAATCAGGAAAACAAAAGGGCTGAAAGGGGCCAATTTTGAGAAAATGAAGTATCTGCAGCAGAGCTTTATAGGGAAAAGTCTCCTGTCTTATGGGAAATCAGAACATCTGCTTGACCCTCAGCAGTGCTGGTACATGTGGCATGATCAGCAAACAGGAGAAATTGAGGGTCTGCATACAGTTGCAGGGCTATGATCCAGTTCGGATCACAGAGATATGGTGAGGTAACTCGAATGGCTGGAGCTCCGCCATGGATGGATCCAAGTTCTTAAGGGAGGTTGGAACAGGAAGGTAAGGAGGTAGAGTTGCCCCACACCCGAGTCTGGGAGGGGTGCATGGGGCTGTCTGTGGGATGGATGAGGAGCCAGCTGAGAATTTACTGGTCAGGATTAGCAGACAGGCCAACATGGTTGGCATGTTGTGGGTGTCTGCTAGAGACTGCCTGATCCGGAAGAAGTAATTGAGGCCTTTTTTAGTCAACTGGAAGAGCCTGATGGCAGAGCTGCTCTGCTGGCATGAACTGCAGATAAAAGGCTGATGGAGCAGCCTCTACCTCATTGCAAAAAAAGTTTTATTTGAACTCAGGGTTTTTCATTTAGTTCCCTCTTATAACACTTGGGACTCTGAAGAGCTATTTATGTTCATGGGTAAATGGGGTGTTTTGTTAAGCAGACATAGTACCATAACCGGGACTATTTCCACTAATCTGGTATTCCATAGGGATAACTCTGTGTGTTCCTTCTCTGTCATAGATCTTATCTACTGAAGAAAAAAATCCAACAAAACAAACCAAACCCAACAGGCCTTTTTCCTGTGTTATGTATGTAATAGTTATTTGCAGGTTTTTTAACTTTCCTTCCCACTAGGATGGCTTAGGGTTTCTTTTAGGATGTGGGAGATGCCAGTGTGTGTGATGTGAGCCGCAGAAACCAGGTCAAGCACAGGAGTTCATGACTGGACTAGCATTTGTTGGGGAGAGGCTGACATCAAAGGATAGAAAAGTGGTTGTACTGGGAAGCTGTGCTATACAAGAGAGACAGACTGCCTCCTGTAGTGGCCAGAAATGGGTGCCTAGGGGAGAGTAAGAACAGGATAAAAATATATATTAACTCCCCCGGACATTACTGTTGCTGTGAGTTATTTTCAGTCCAGAGGATTTCCTGAGCTTGTGGTTTAACTGTTTATTAACTTGCAATGGATCTCTCTTCCAAGTCCAGCCTTCCTTTCAACCCACTAAAGCTACACATGCAGGGCAGCAAGGAGCTACTGTGAGAACTTCCTCTGTAGATGTGTTTCTGAATCCAGTTCCTACTGCTTCCGTTTGACCATCCCTAGTGCTGGTGGCAGATGACATGCTGGAAGGTCAGCCCTTGACCACCCTCCTCATGTACTTAGGCCGTCTCAATACTGCTTCGGTTATCTGTGGTTTGGGGGTTTTTTGAAGACTATAAAGAAGCCATTCCATATCTTTCAAAGATGACAGCAAGGATAATCAAACTGTTCCTGTTCTGCTGTTTCATTTTGACATGAGAAAAGTGGACTGTCCTCAGTTTTGGCATGGTGATGGTTCTTTATTCCTTCTGATAATTCCTACCACTGTGTTTTCTTCTTTGAGCACTGAGCTGCTGTTTAAATGAAAGCATTTACCAGAAAGTCAGTCTTGCTCATGAAGGGCAAAATAGTTGAGAGAGTATCAAGAACAATTCCTAGCTGTGAGAGAACTTTAATTCCTCCATCAGGGATTGCAGTTCTTTGCATTATCTAAGTAAAGCTTAAAATGGAAAAAACCAGGAGAAGAGACAGTACTTCCTTAACCTTTGTTTCCTTTAAATGCTGGTTGCTCTCTGCCTTGGATAGCTGAGCAGTCTTGCTTAGGATCATGAACGCTGCAGTGGCGCCAGTGTAAGGTGAGCCAACACTTCATTATCCAAACCCAGGAAAGAATTTCTTCATCTGAAGCTGTTCAGTTTCCCTTTACCATGTGTTCTTGTTAACTTCCTTCAACCTATTAAATACTCCCAAATTCCTCAGTAGCTCTGTTCCCTTGCTTACTGCAAATTTTTGCAAAATATTGCAGGTCAAAGTTTACCTAGGCCTTAAAAAGTTTCTGCTGCAACAGCTGCATTCACCATTTCACTATCGGCTTGCAATTTTTGTAGGTAACTGCTTCTTTCCATTTTTAATTCTATTAAAGGATAAATTGATAAGTTTTGCAAACCAACCTCTGCACACACCAAAGTCAGTGTGACAGCTTTTGTTTTCAGTGGGATTGAAAAACTGTCCCAGATCAATCTATATTTCATTGAAACAGCGATCTGGTTTTTGTACCTGGGAAAGGGTATGTGTTTCTCAGTTGTATGACTAATATAGTATTTAATGAACTTACTAGCTGGTAATTAGCTAGTGGCACATATAGATTTACCATAATACTATGCTAGTCTGCTACTAAGCAGTCAAAAGAAAAACTATAAGCTTGTAACACCTGAAGAGGACAGATATCATTGGTAGTGCCACTCTCTTAGCACGAGCTCCCATTGCTTCAGTTACAAACACGCAGATTTTGTGGCTGGTCTCTTCAAAATTTATGGTCAGCCCTGCAATATCTGATTCTTTAACTTGGGTTTCACTTAGCCTGTGGTGCTGTCATCTGTTTATGCTTCTGTGTCTGTCTGTTGCATGTTGTGTTCATATTTAGTATCAAAAAGATGAGTTTCATAGTCTTGATTTGATTTTTTTATAAGTAAATACCCTTTTCCAGAGGTTCTTCAGAAACAGGCCTGATTGTGTGAATGACTTAAGAGATGGCTGAATGTGAGCAGCAATGAAAACGGTGCCAATTCCCACCCCCTGTCTACATTTCATGTTGCTGTGAACAATGCCTCAAAGTGTCTATGATTCTGTTGGGTAAGATGATGTCATGCTCATTTTTTTCCTTGGTTATAATGGTACAGATGCACACATCAGACTCTGAGAGAAGACTCAAAAACCTCATGTTGAGGTGACAGAGAGGAGGACTGAGTTGTAATGGTTCAAAATGGTTTGGTAGTTTCTTGAAGGTTGAATATCTTCATGTTGGGACATCCTATGGCTTATGGGGAGAGAGATCCTGGGACCCAACTCGTGGTGGCCTGAGCTGGGGAGCTAAGCAGCTGCATCTCAGCCTGGAGTGTCCCACTCACAGCAGCTGTCCTGAAATGGTGGCAGAAGGTCCCTCCCAACCAAGAGAGAGGTGCAAGAGGACATGTGTCTGCACCTTGCCCCTTCCTCATTTGAACAACAGCTCGTGGCCCTTCGGGCTGGGCTCTGGCCCGGTGCAGGCAGAGGTGCTGGGCTGTTAGCATTCCACATGCTGACTGAGCAGGTGTTCTTTGTTTCCTCCAGGGGAAGGAGGCTCTGGGCCAGGGAGAAACCTCCTCCCACAGGCTGGGTCTGCTGAACTGTCACATCCATGCTGTAACTGTGCTAAAAATTATCTGCTTGTGCAAGATTTATATATTTTAATTAGCATGGTTTGGTGTGGGGGTATCAATGAGCACATTCTAAAAGCAATTTCTGCTTCTGTTTTGAACCTCTGTATCCATAAATCCAAGACTGTCAACATGGATTAGATTTGGCACTGTTTCCGAAGTGTTGTTTTACATTCATGTCGATGCTGTGCATGTATTGAAATATTTTTTATATCTAGGAAATTAATGTTATTGTTGTGGGGCTGTTCGAAAAAGCTAAGGCTGAATTATCAGTGTGGCCAGTGGGCGTTTACAGGAACTGCTTTCTTTGTTATTTTAATCCAGTGAAATTGCTGATAAGGGGCTTTGAGTTAGGAGAAGAAAGAGCAAGTTTGGTGCCTCCACTTTATAGGCAGGCATCTTCTCTGAAGATTATGGATCCATATACATTATGGATCATAATAAATAGTTTAAAAGCACAGTATGCAGACAAGACAGCAATATTCTATCATCTGATAATAATTTTGATTGCAGTGCAGTCATTTAAAACTTTCGTCCTTTCAGGAAAGGATAAATGTAGGTGCTACAGAATATGTATTAAAAAAAAGGAAGTATAGGGCAAGTTAGGACGTGTATGATGGCTTTAAATAGATAAACAGTGAGGCAATTAATTTGAATGGTGCTGGGTAGAACAAGTGCTCAGGGAGGTGTGGAAAGGAGCTGGAGAGAGCATAAATTCCTGGATACTCCTAGAAGAAGAAGCTGATGAAAGAAGAAGGATTACTTAAAATAATTTAAATATTGACTTGTGCGCTGGGTAATTTCCATCTGACTTAGTAGATATTTCTTTTTACCCAGATATTAGACAAATTCATGCACATTGTTATGCTGAAGAAAGTTTATTTTCTCAAAGACAATGTTTACAGTCTGCAAGATGATCAAACAGATGGTTTAAATTTGTTCTGATACTCTGTGTTTTTTCACAGTCTCTTTGTAAGTTTATTTAAGTTACAAAGAGACTGTGAAAAAACACAGAGTATCAGAACAAATCTAGATATGTCTAGAACAGTGTCATTTCCCAGATGAGATAGCTGCTTGAGGACATGCCTGTCTTCTCTCTCCAAAAAAATAATCCTCATCTTCAGTAAATAGTGCTGACTGTGGTTCCCTGCCCTTCCAGGAACTTTTGCTTCTCTCTCAACTCTCCAAAATGAACCCATGACCTCGCTGTCTCCTACTGTAGCTTCTAAAAGAGGTCCTTCATCATCCATTGTCCACGGACATTGCCATATTCTTTTCTGTTTCTGTTAGTCACCCTGACTGATCCAGTATGGATCCTGTCTTGCATGACAAGAGGGAGCTGGGAAAAAGCAGGACAGCATGGAAGAGGTGATATTCCCTGTCTGCCAGAACTGGTATTCGCAGTGTGCAGCTGTTCAGAAGTGCCGACATTTTTTTTACCGTCCCTCCAACTGTTCTCTTTTTCCATGCTGGCAAAGCACCCCATGCAGCCCACAAATGATAGCCATGTGGGTCATCTTCCAAAGGGCTGAGTGTGTCACTGTTTGTCCTGTGTGTTATGAGCTGACACTGGTTTCAGAACTTGCTCGAGTTTGTTCAGACTGGCTGGTTTCTGTCCTCAGTAGCAGGCAGAGCTGCCATAGCCCCTGGTCTGCCTCTTACGCAGCAAACACAATTAACAAAGATCTTTTGATATGCTCATGGAAGCCTTGATCAACTGAGCAGCTCCAGAAGACTTATTTGTGCAGGACAAAACAGTGGAGAAAAAATTTTTCTTTCATTTTCCCGCACGATTTTGGGACAAGGCTGCAAATTCAGCCTTGATTTGCTGTACACATTGCTGGTGCCATTTTAATGATATATGTCTGTTGTCATTGTGAAGGACGAGAATCTACTCCTGGATCTACCTCAGCAAAGATTTTGACAGGCTGCTGGACTAATTTCTTTCCAAATTTAATTTAAGCAGTACAGAATTAGATTGTAACTGGATGCATTTGAACTCCTCTTCTTAGCTGTTGTCTCTAAATCATTGTTAGTACAACCAAATAGTCCTTCAAACCAATGTAAAGACCAGCCAAGAGTATTAATCTAGTGGCTGTTTATCAGGCATAGCAATGCAGTGTCAGGAAGGAGTTTAACTACACAGAACCCGAAAATTCCCCCTTTCCTTCCTCTCCACATCTTTTATTTCTTCTTTCCAAGAAAAGGGAAAACAGACTGGTGTATAGATCTATGTCTTTTTTTTTTTTTTCTTATTCCTCTCCACACTTTATTTTCCTTTTTTGACTGAATCAGAATCTTTATTCTTTTCTCATACATATTCTGACAATCTTTGGGGATACTAGTGACAAGTAGAATTAGATACTATTCTGATGATAGAAATTTCTTTGCTGCTTTTCACAGCAGCAGAACAGTCAAAATGGTGGACCGTGTATTTGCCCCTGTTCCTGGTTTTGAAAAGGCCTCAGCAATCAGATCCTCCTGAGACAAGGTAGTTTGGAGTGGTCAGTTTCAATGAGATCAGAATAACAGCTCAGAAAAGGGTAAGTGTAGACATTATTTATCCCATGCTAAATGGCAGTACATGTCGGTTTGGAAAAGTTAATAGGTTGTTGGGATTTTTTTCCCCACTTTTAGGACAGCATTTGAGGTAAGAAAATCAGGGTACATTCTTTTTAAGCACCTTTTTTTAAAATGACGTATTTTTTACAAACTTGTGTAACTGTGTTTGTGCATCTATGAATTCAGGCCCTGCAAGCAGGTTTGGACAAACTACTGTCTGCTTATGGAGACAGTGGGGCCTCCTCGCATTTATAGGGGTTGGGAGTGCTGTGAGGAAAATGAAATACTGGGTTGTAACCATATTATTTAGGTTTATATTCTGGTGTATTTTTCTGTCTCTCTGAGTGAACAACATAGCTAATCTTTCAGGTGGCATAGATCATGTAAAACATACACGACCTGTTTTGATGATTTCCCTGTTACACTAGGCTGGATTTCAAATGGCAAAACGTTTTCAGTTCACCAATACAGTTCTAGTCCCCACATATATAGAGGAAAATTACCTAGTGAAATTGTCATCTGCCCCAGAGAGGGAATGAAAACCAATATATGCAGATTTAAATCACAGAGGCATAGAATGTTAAGATTTTTCAGGGGACCTTAAAGATCATCTAGTCCGAACCCCCCAAGACACCTCACTAGACCAGGTTACTCAAGGTCTTATCCAACCTGGCTTTGAACACTACCAGGGTTGGGGCATCCATAACCTCCCTGGGCAATCTGCTCCAGTGTCTCACCACCCTTACAGTAAAGAATTTCTTCCTAATATGTAACCTAAATTTTCCTTCTGTCAATTTGTACCCATTACTCCTTGACCTATCACTATAGTTCCTGGCAGAGAGTCCCTCTCCAGTTTCCCTGTAGGCCCCTTTCTGATACTGGAAGGTTGCTATGAGGTCTCCACATAGGCTTCTCTTCTCCAGGTTGAACAGCCCAAACTTCCTCAGTCAAGTATTTTGGTGTTCCAGCTAGCCTGTTCCTCTCAGAGGAATAAGCAGAGACCTCAAAGTACTTGTGGGAATAAGAGAAGAGGAAAGATCCAAGCCCACAACTGGCAAAAGTGCCTCCTGCTCTCCAAAAAGCCTGCCAGAGCTCCCTGTCAAAGGTGAGTCCTGCAGGGATTGCACTCTTTGTACGCATCTCCTGGGCCTCAACGTGCTAGGTCTCCCACCCCATGCGAGCACTTGCCTTTTTTGTTCAACACCCTCACACCCGTTTTTGTTCTATAACAAGTAACTTGTCACTGGGGCTCCGTTACTTTCTCAGGTGAGACCTTCACTGGGAATTTATTATTTACGCTTCTGTGCTCCAAGAGGGGCACCGGCAAATGGGCAGTAACAGGCAAGTGCTCCTGTGAGGGCTTCTGGTGTAATCTGAGGTGATGGGAGAGGGAAGGGATGTGAGGACAGGCATCAGCTAGAGGTCTAGTTAGAGAAGTGTTTGTCGGAGCTGGGTTTCTCCTGTGCTTGCAAATGATCAAGGAATCTGCCTAATGTATTCAAGGACCTATATAGGGATGCAAATTTAGAAGGATTTTAATGAAAAACCTCTCAGAAACGGACATTTTGACATTTTGTTTTTCAGGTAAATGTTCATGATCGTGTTAGCCTAATGTTAGCCTAGACCAGGTTTGGTGCTGCTGAGGATTCCTGAAGAGCAGCAGGGGTCATTGGATCAGGGGAGAGCAGACAAAGAACAGGGCACCAGCGCCAGAGCTGGAGGAGAAAGGAAAGAAACAAAACAAACCAAAACAAAAAGAAACCCAGGAAGCTGTGGCTTGAAGGTATGGATGGGCAACTTCATGCGATAAAGGTGCATTTGAGGTAAAACTGCAAATCCCTGGATAAAAGCTGATCAGATCGTTCCGTGGCTGTTAACGCCGCGCTGGTGGGGGTTGTTTCGGGTGGGCTGCAGCGAACATCGCCGATCCCGAGAAGACGACGGTGGCGCCGGCCAGGGAGGCAGCTGCTCCGTGTGGCGGACGGCCCGCGTGCTGGTTTTATCACCGAGGAAAAGGAAGAGAAAGGAAAGGAAAGGGAAGGGAAGGGGGTCCGGCGGCCGAGCGCTGCCCCCGCTCCCCAGGCGGCCCGGCCCGGCACGGCCCGGGAGCGGTGGGGGTGCAGGAGCGCGCGCCGGGCGGCAGGTGGCGCCGCCGGCCCCTCCGCGCGCGCGGGGGAGGGGGCGCGCGGCCTCCCTTCCATGAGGGAATAACGGCCGCCCGGGGCGCAGCCGGCGGAGCGGCTCTCGGGGCGGGATATTTCCACCTAAAAAGATGTCAGTTTTCTACAATGCCTTCCCCCTTCCCCCTTTTTTTTACCTCCTCTGAAGCTGCTGAACCACCCAGCACCTGGCATATTACGCTAAAGTTAATGGCTCTCGTTTGTACTGCTGTTCTGCTTTCCTTAATAATGTTAAGGGAAGGAGGAGTATAAAGTGCCGGATGTTTGTTTCAATTCTATTTTCTCAAAAAGCAGAAGAATTCAAAACAGGTTGGAAAAACATAACCCTGAATGAGAATTTATGCCCACAAACACACAAGGGGAATTTACCTGCAAAAGTTTATACTGCAAAAGTGTTATCCAGTAGAGCTGTCCGACATATCACATCACTATTTGGCATTACAAGATCCAAGCACATGACTTCCATGAAAAAATCCCAAACCCCCAAAACTGTCACTGCAAATTGCTTCTGGTTGCTCTTCAGGGTAGAAAGCTTTTTCATACTTTTTCCCTCCAGTTTACTGACTTTTTAATTTTTCTCCTTGTTCTCTCCTATTTTCTCTAATACCGTAGGGAAAAGAAGTCTAAAGCTTACACGACTTTCTGAGGACCACTTTTCACACTGGAAAGAAAACCTATTAAGTACAGCATTTCCCAAGAAAATGTTACGAACAACTATGTTTCAGAAAATGGGCAGCCCAACCAGATCTTTTAAAGATCTTGCCTATTCTTCAGATTGCCCTACCCACGGTGACTGAAACATCAGTTTCAGCTTTATATCACAGAAATATACACCTTGATTTTAGCAGGAAGTGACCTTCCCGTTGTATAGACACTGCTGAGGACAACTTTCCTCAGTGTTGTCATTTGTGTTTAGTGACACAAGTTACTGAGATATAAAGGAAGTGCCATAAAAATAGTCCAACATCTGGGAAAGACACCTTATGGTACAAGACTTACAGAGCAAAACTTATGCAGCTTTTAGGAATGATGAAAGATGGAAAAATTAAAGTTTCTGTGGGTTTTTTTTTGTTTTGTTTTGTTTTGTTTTTTCAGTTTTGGTGATGCAGCTGAAAGATAATGTACCTTCCCCAGCCTGAGTGTGGCCAGCCTTGTAGGAAGTGAGACACAGTCCACGTTTCCACATAAAGGAGTGAAACAGCCATACGAAGGCCACGAGCAGGGTACAATTTCTCTGTTTGTGCCAGTGGTGTGGCTGACCCATCTGGTGTTACTCTCTGGACTTAAGAAGCTTGCTGATCACTTTTGTGTTCTGTAAATACTCCCATGAATGGGATGTCAAGGGGAGAGAGAAGAACTAATTATCCTGGCTTCATCTCTGCCCAATTTCTTCCCTGGTTAAATAGGGCTGACACATGCCTTGTATGGAGATTAAAGCTGGGTTGTAATGGACAATTGTAATTAGGGCTGATCATCTCATTCTGTAGAAGCTCCAGTCAGCCTGGTTGTAGCTCCAAAGAGCCCATGGCTGTTTGATTCTACACGAGTGGCAGAACCCTGCATATCACAATAAATCTGACAGGCATTTTAGCTGATAAACCCCGTCCCTCCCACACCCAACAATGCCTGGATGTTTAGCTAGTTAAAAAGCAATGGCCGTACACTTCCTATTCCTTAGCTCTCAGAAGTGGTTTCAAGAAGACAACATTTTTATATTAGTGTTTCTACATTTCTGGTCTACTTTCACCTGTAGGAAAGATGAACGTGAGTGAGGAATAAAATCTATAGAGACAAAAGTTAACTTTTCCAGAGCAGTACTACATACAAGGAAGATAAAAATATGACCTTTTTTTTTTTTTTTTTTTTTTAAGGAAACATTAGGGTCAGTGATGGCTCAACCATGATAGCAGGTTGTGATGGAATGGAGCTGAACCCAGGTCCTGTACATGGCATGGGACTCTATTCCTCACTTCGTCATCATTTGTGCTGTGGGAGCTGCCTTCCAGCACTGTGACAGGCTTTTCATGAAGGACCTCTCAAATTCTGGTCTCTAGTAAGGTTGTGACCCAGGAGGAAGTTTAGTTTCTTATTTAGAGCTTCCCAGGTTAGGCATAGCTTGTCTTTGTCCAGATATGTGTCACAGCAGAGCTCTGGTGTGCAGCACTCATCAGGGAGTCCTGTGGAGAGAGGATTCCTCACTTCCTTTGGACTAGTGCTGGCTTTCTTCTTTTTGCTTTTCTTAGCAGCAGGTATGAAGGGACTGGTTGAACTGGTCTCTGCCTTTCAGAAAAACAAGAATACCTGCACCTGCCCAATGTGTCATTCTTCAAAAGATGCCTGGAGTCTTCTGTTTCCTGGTACTGGGCTGCATTACAAGTTGACTGTTAGCAGGGAAGGCACCTGCGTGTGCGCAAGGCTTGGGGAAGAGAGAAAAGATGAGAGGACCTACAAAACTGACAGCACTCACAAACTTCAAATGTCTTTCCCACATCTCCAGTACTTCAAAACCAAGGTCTGGGCTCAAGCATGTCAGCAACAGCCTCATCACCACCAAATAGTGAGGGTGTACCTGTTCAGTGTGCTACCACATGGGTAGCAGCAGTGTTCCTCTTGTTATAGCATGGTGCTAGTGACACCAGGGCGCTGCTCTGCTGTGACCTCTTATGTCATTTTCAGAACTGCTGCTTAGCAGGATCTGACTCCCTGTTCCACAGCAACTGTGTCTCTTGTTCCCAGGCCACATGATCTTGTATTTGTATGCATTGATTTTCAATCAGATTTGAATTGCTTCTGTCCACCTCTGGCTTTAAGCAAGATGAATGCACAGGATAGGCCTAATGCTCATTGATTTAAAAAAAAAAAAGAAAAAAAGAAAAAGTAAAATCACTTTTAAACTAGATTGCAGTGGCTCCTGAGCTCACTGGGAGAAAAGCCCACTTTAAAAATCAAGCTCCAGCGGAAGCTAAAATGTACACTTTGGAGTGCTCCTTTGCATCAATTCTATCTTCTCAGTATGAAAGTCAAGAAAATAAGCAGGAGTTATGTTTCAGGCTCCCATACAGAAAGACAAGGAGTGCGATCTCTTTCTCGTTTTCCTTCTGATTACATTGTCCTGTTCAATATGTGACGTGGAGCCACGTTACAGCAAAGCAATTTCATTTCTCAGAGAGATGAGAACACAGAGGACCATCAGAGACTGCAAAGTACCAAGTGAGGTGTATCAAATGTCAGATAGAACATAAGCTCCTCCACCTACTGTGTGCTCAGACCTCTATTTCTGACAAACTGAAATGGATAGTGTTGAAACACTGGAATACCTTGACCCTTAAAGCCCCAAATGGTATCCTGAGGAAACTGAGCACTACACCTCAGAGACATGTGAGTCCTCCTCAGCATGCTGGGGCTCAGGGTTAGAGAGAAACCTGGTGTAATTGTAAGATCACCCCGTTTCCTTAAGGAATATGGTTCTGGGCTGTCTTGTTAAGGAACCAGAAGGCTGGTTGTAATGTTACTTGTTAATGAAGTTCAAGGGTGATAAAGGGCAATAGGAGTGGGATGACAAGAAGAAATAGCATGAGCAACAGATGTGGCCTCCCAAGCTAACTGGGAGAAGGCTTGCAGGAGCGCAAAAATGTTCATGTTTTTTCTAACTGCTAAAGAGCTGTTTACTTGCTCTGCTGATTGCCTCTGGCCAATTTTAATCTTGAGAGTATGCCTGCCTTGTTCTCTTCTTTGATCTCTTTCCTTCTGAGTCAAAGCACAAAGATGTTATTAAGATAAATTAGTAAAGAGGGCTCAGGAACTGGGTGGGAAATGCTGATCATCATCTCCCCTGGAGATAAAGTAATCCCCATGCTCAATCAGTTCAGAGTGTGTAACAGCCCTGGACAACTCCTTTGAAACATGGGAAAACAATGGTGCTCTATGAATTGATTGTATTTGGCCTAATTATAGAAGAGCTTTGAATAGGAGTACTTAGAAATAAATTGGAAAGAATGCTAGAAATATGCAGTGCTGAACAGGCTAGCATGGGCTGAGTACTCTGTATGCTGCAACATTAAATACCCTCCCTCTGTGCAGGCCTGGTTTCATTAAGTGTCATAAACAAAGTAGAGAAAGTGTTCTGGAAAGCAAAATGGTATATAAACTCTAGTAAAGAAAAACACATGGGAGTGTCTGAATCGGGCACTGTTTCCATTTGAGAGCAGCCCTCAGGAATCGTTTGGTTTTGAGCAAAATGAATGAAAGTTGAAGTTTCTGCTTTTTGTGCTTTGAATGCTTCTGTGCTGAGATAATAGATTTGTTTGGGAGCATATAGATTAAGGTGGTTAACTTTAGCAGTTGGAGATGACAAATACCCTAAAAAGAGAAGGTAATTTTGAGAGTTATTGTGAAGAAAGAGGAGATTAATACCATTAGGGTATTTGGAAGACAAAGAAAATAATTTCACTGAGAAAACTCTTAGACTCAGCCCACAATAATAATAATAGAAACAATCACCTATTGACATAATTTCTCCTAGATGATACAGTAAAGGATGCTTTGCACATCGTCTTTTTACAAAGATCACCATAAATCTGAGATATAAAATAATTAATGTACAGTTGCTATGATTTTTACAATTTATGAAAGTCCATGAATGTGTAACAGTGCCCATAGACCTGAAGGGTATACCTCAGAAGCAGCATAAAGCACCAGGATACAGTGCAGAACACAGGATGGGGTAGTATTTCAGTGCTTACAGCAATGTGTGTAACCTTCCACTGAGCCTAGCAGGGAGTCTAACCCTCCTAAACAAACATTTGTGAGGGGTTTTTTTGGGGGTTGTGGGTTTTTTCCTGTGGTGACTCCAAGACTCCACTTGACTTGCAGGCCCGATGAAGAGTTTATTTTCAAGTATTGGTGGGTAGAAAACCTAAGCATATTTTGACAAGCTTCTTCCTAGAAAAACTTGTATGGTAGGAAAGGGTGAGGAGTAATTGTGAATATAGGCATATCTTTATTTTTGTTTTAGAGCACAGTAGAAATGACAGTATGATCAGGGCCTGGGATCACTAAGGATAGGAGGAACCAAGAATTTGAGAAAATCCTCCCTGAAAGTCCATTAAATTGGACATTTGTGACCTTGAACTTTGAATTAAACATAGGTGAATTTTTGTTGGTTTCAAAGTTCTATTCAGTCTGGTCTAAAATGAAAAATAAGAGAAGTGAGCACAAGAAGGACATGTTTCTGAGGCATAGGAGTTGCTCTAAGAGTGCCATAGGGGAGCTGCCCAGCAGGAGGTATTTTGAAGCTGACAGGGTCAGGACAGAGTGAATAAATATAAAAGAGCTATGGCACGAAGTATTATGATTTTTTTCCTTCTTCCTTTTTTTGTTCTAGGCTTCTCCCAGAAGAATGCTGATGAAAAGCACAGCATCCCAATGTTCACTTCCAAAGTATGATTAAGTTGCAGTTGAAAATGGGATTAAGGAAGGTAGGGAAACTTCTTTCTTGCAACTCATCCATCCATACACACAGTGCTTGCTTCAGGTGACGTTCACTGGGATCTAGCGTTCAGGGCTGATGCATCATTTCACTGCAAGTTAAAAGGGTCCATGTCAGAAATGACAAAATTGGCTTGGAGGTGACTTTTGTGGATAATAAAATAGTAGCATGCATTTAAATGGCACATTTTATCTATAGCTGTTGAACTGCTTTGGCGTAACATTTTAAGGGACAATACTGCCTCAATTTATTAGGATAAACATCAGCCCTGTGTCACAGATTACCAGTGACTTCCTCAAGGTCATGCAAGGAACTGCAGAAGAACCAGGAATAGAACCTAATTAAATTGGCTCCTAGGTCTCAGGGCCCATTTGTGGCTTAGCATTAAGCCAGGTCCTTGTCCTCTGTGAAGAGAAAGAAACATTTCCCTATATGTTCTTGACTGGGCTAAAGTAGATGGAAAAGCCAGTCACCAGCAAAAGAAACCTTATAAGCTTTTTCACCTTTAAAGCAAGCTAACTTTCTTTGAGGTAGGAAGGAAATAGTAGAGTTACCAATTAGCACAGCTGGGTCAGGACAGATACAATTGTTAGTAATAATTATGATGAGTTAATTACTTCCAAGTGAGACTAAAGTGATTGCAAAGAGGAGGCTAGTTGACCCCAGTTCCTGTCTCTGGCTGTGACTATGTGCTAAGATAAAGCTTTTCAAGGATGAACTACATTTGTAGGCTGTCATGCACCCAAACTTTGTGTAGCCCTGTAGCTCAGTATTTACTGTATTCATGGTAACACACATTGCTGTTGTTTGTAACAGGACAGAGGTTTTGCAAGAGCTCTGCGAGACCTCAGGACTTCGGGCTTTGTCTGGGCTTGTCTTGGCCTGCCTGGGGCTTTGCTTTAGCTTGTTTAGCTGCAATGGCAATTTCCTAATGAACAGGTGACTGTTACACAATTTGCTCCGCTTTTGCTTAGGTTTGTACAGTTATGTGATGTAACCATGATTTTTATTTAGCTGAGAATGACAAGCAGTTATTTCATGTGGAATGAAGAATGCAGGACCCTAGCAAAATGATGTGGCATGGAGGATAATAAACATATCATGACAGAGGCTCAAAAGGAAAGCTACTGCTTGCACTGCAGAATACAGATCTGAAATGTCAGTAGAGGGCTATAAACAATGAATCAGTGGTCAACTGACTAATAGTTAAATAAAGGCAGACCTGACAACTGGATAAAACTGGTTTTAAGTGTAACGAAGAGAAAGTATCCAGTGTACATAAAATCTTATATATGGTGTGAGGCCAGCCACCTTAGGATTCAGGTGGGCAGTGACAAGGTGAGTATAAAGCAGAAAAAGGGTAGATACTAAGAGATGTGTGTTACAATTTCACCTTTGTCATTATTGAGACTTAATAGCATTCTTCTTTTTTTTTTCTCCTAAATTAGATCTAGATTAGATAATTAGATCTAGATCTAATTAATTCAATAATTAATCTAGATCTAGATAATTAGATCTAGATTAAAAATTCAGTGATTGCAAGTTAAAGATTCAGTGACAGTAACAACTGGCTTCACTCACAAGTTGTGACTTTTTTGCCATACCAGGACTTTTGTGTGCATCCAAATGTCTTCCTAAAAGATAGCCATCACACATTGAGAATACTAAGCAAGAAGCTGTGGCAGTAAAATTGCTCAGAAATTCCTTAAAGTCAATACTACGTGTTTTCCTTAGCCATTTATTTACAAGAAAATGAATAGCTTACTTGATCCGTAGGAGGTGAAACAATGTAATAAAACTCTGAAAAGGCATCCCTATGATTTATCTGTTTCACTCAAATATGTATCTTTTACTCAGGATGTTTTCCCAAAGCTTATTGAAGTACTGATAGCAAAGTTGTTTACGTCACTTGTTTTTGGAGGAAAGGAATGTGAGTGAATCATTTGTTTTTAAGAGAAAAGCTGAGAAGTTGTTTGTTATTGATTCGTCCATTGCCTACAGTAAATATCTCATTCAGTTATTTATGAAGCTGTATTCAAAGAATGCATTGTATCTTTTTTTGCCTTATAACATCAGTATGCTACAAGAAACTTGTGATAATACAAAATTTGTTGTTATTTTTAGGATATGATTTGAATCATATGCTTTTATAATGAGATTTGGCACATATGCTGTGACTTTATGTTTCCTGAGCAAGTATGAATATTAACATACCTTATCATAAAACAAGCCTCTATTTAAAAAACATTTTTATATGTAATTTACAACAATCTGGTGGATTTATTGGAATATGCCATAATTTTCTTGTTTGGTTTAAATATACTGCTTGAAAAATCTTCTAGTACATCAGTCAAATTTCCGATAGGGAAATTTTCCTTTGAATTTTAATGACAAATTTGAGTCAATATAAAGAGACTATCATTCTAATTCTGATAGTGCTGCTGTTCGCTATCAAGTAATTTCCCATTAAGATACAGCATGAAAATGGTATCATGGTGAAATAAGCATTTTGAGTACCTGTGTACTCTGAGAAGTAGAGTTCTGGATTGCTTTCTGATGTCAAACTTGCAAAGGTCTTGAAATGTGGGATCTTTTTTCCGCATCAAATATTCCCCTTGCAAGCATCTTGGGTTTTGAGCTGCAGCTCAGATTTCTTCCCTGAATCGCGATACTTGGCTTGCAACTTTGTACTGTAGTACTGGAACTTTGTCCTGGAAAGTAGGACAAGCAGTGATGGGAGATTTGGATTTACCAACAGCATATGACTGGTTTACAAATTGCAGGATTGGGTAAATTATCTCAAAACCCCATGAAGATTATTAAACAAGGTGAGACAGTGGCCAGACATCCTCATTAGCTCTTGCCAATGCTGCATAGCAAAATTTTATTAAGGACTGTGTAATGGCAGGTCATACCAAAGTATCTTGCGTGAAGAGACCAGTGTCTTTCCTCCTGTCTGCCTTGGCATTACTTGTTCTGATTGCCTCTGGAAATGGAGTTTATAAACTCTTACCTGACTCCCATGTGCTGCCAACTGGCCTGCAGAATGTAGCTGGAAGTGAGGATGTCATTTGAGGGGTTTCAATTTATATTTCTCTTTCTCCTCCTGCTGCCTTGAAGTTTTATGTGGCCTGCAAGCATCTTCATGTCTGAAGAATATCTGTACAACATCTGACATACTGCTGAATACAGAGGAAAACGTACGAGCCCTTTACTGCTAAGCAGACAACTTCATAGTAAAGTAATTATGCTGAGGATCCATGTGGGTACTATTGAAAAGAACTTTTGTATACTCCACGTATCTCAGTAATAACATTAAATTAGTTCTGGATTTTTATTTTCCCCTGTAATTCCCATTTACTGTAAAAACCTACAGATAATCAAGTAAGGAGAGCAAGTGTAGTTTAATAGAAGTATTGAAGATATGTACAAGTTAAGAAAAATAGTTGAAGTGCATTTTATTATCTTCCCTGCTGTTCTTGATGGCATCATCTGTGTTGGATTAAACCTCCGTCCCTCAAACAGTGTCTGCCATCGTGTCATCTCTCGTTCTTGCTGAGCCACAGAACAGTTCTGTTGGTCAGGCAGGAGCTGCATCTCCTTAAAGGCCTGCCCACACTTGAGCCTCATGTCACACAGTCGAAGGAACTTCCTCCAGCGTATATGCTACTCACCATAAAAGCCACCGCCCTGTGACTCACTCAAATCGTGCTTGACAGTGCCGCTCAGGGCTCACAGGGCACTTACCTGGAGGCTATAAAAAAACTCATCGGAGCCTGTAGCCTGCTCCGTAGTATTTTAGGGCAGATGCAGCAGCTCTGAGGTGCACACAGGATAGGGGCTGCGATACGTAACCATCCCAGATATGGATGTAGCTTTGAGCTAATGGGAAATCAGACCCAAAACAGCTGACCTTCTTGTTGCTGTGTAAAAGTTGGCATTGGCATTGTCTGAATCCCTTCTTCTACCAGCTGACTTAGCTCTTTAGGTTCCCGTTCTCCTTCCTCCTGTCCCAGCCCCTCCCTCTGCCACTGTCAATATAAACCACCTCCATCCTGGCTCTTGTCAGTGATAGCAAGAGAAGACAGCTGCTCTTTTTGCACAGACCAGATGCAGTAGGACCATAAGAGAAAAGAGAAGGCCTTTTGTTTTGAGCATCCCATGACAGCCTAGGATTGACTAAACTGTTGCTTGCTGCTTGCTGTGTGCATCTGTCTGGATGTGTGTCTGGGTAAAATTTTTTCTGGTCTGCCTTGAAAATGACAAAGGCTGGCAAGTTGTCTTGGTCTCAAAGAGAAGCTGTCTCCTCCTCCAGCATGTGCGTGGTTTTTGTCAAAGAATCTGGGTCCCTGTACTTGTCTGCCTTGTGAATTACCTGAAATACAGAGTCGATGGATAGTACCTGTCAGCACATTTCACTAGACAGCTCCAGAGGGAAAAAAAGAGTTTAAATAATCATGTCTCTCCCCTGTGCATCAGGAAATAGTGATAAAAAAATGGAGATAAAAGACTATTGAAGCCTTAGGACATTTCATATCTTTTCCCTGGGGCAAATGCAGGTCTCTTTCCTGCAGTAAACACATTTCAAGCTGTTCAGTTTTAAATTTATTTAGTGACAATACTTCTGAGGCTTCCCTGGAGAGGTTATTTTGTAATTTAATAGATGCCACTGTTGGGAAAATTTTTTCTTGTTCTAATTTACGAAGCACTCAGTGGTTTTCATCTTTAAAGCATGTTACAGACCTTAAATAATCTGCAGACAGTTACTGAAAGGTAACTAAGCTATCACCTCTCTCACCCTGAGCCTTTCTGTTAATAACTCTGCGTGAACTCCATTCAACCTAATTCAAACATATATTTCTGCACTTAAATCAGAACTTACAGTATGATAAAATGGCAGGTCAGGCACAGATTTTTTTTTTTCATTCTCATGTTTTCATTTTCAGTGTGCAACTTGCTCATCATTTCACATGTATCCTAGCATTTATCCCTAATAATGTGTGCTTTTGCCAGCTGCATTTCATTGTTTTCAGCTCTACCCCAAACAACAATTATTCCTTCACCTGCTAGGTGTACAAAGTGTGCATGGATGATTTATCTGACAGCACCTTGTCTTTGCAGGTTCAGCTCCCTCTCCTGGTGCTACTTTGCCTATCCTCCTTCTAGGCCATCTTCTCCACTGACATCAGACTCATCTGACAGCTCCAAGGACCAGTTTGTGGTCACATCTGTGTTTTCTCTCTCCTCCCAGCAGCAAAAGATACTCAGTTGCCCAAAGCCACCAGAGAAATTACTGCTGTCTCTCCTTCGTGCCACTCCATGTAGAACAACAACTCCACTGCAGCTTGGAACAACCTCCATGTCTAAGTACCAGAGGAACTTATCAGAAGGAAACAGGTGTCAGGAGATGACACCAGTGCCCAATAATGTTCTTATGGAAGGAAAAGTGTACAAAGAGTCTCTGTTATGGTCTGTCAACACATCGAATGCCTTTCGTTAGCCTGTTGTCCAAAATGTCCTAGAGATGGCTTGGAGCCCTATTAAATTGTCTTTAGTGAGCCTATGTCCTTGAATGCTCACCCTGGCTGCTGGGCTGCTGGGGAGGAGACTGAGGTGGGCATTGATCTGCACAGCTTGGTGCCCTCTGAGAGCCCCTCTGCATTCTGTGTGAACCTGGAGCCAGAGCCAATGTGCAATTTCAAACAGATTGGTCAGAACTAAATGTTTCAGGTTGGACAGACAGGGAGGCTGCTTGTGAGGGTTATGTGGTGGCCCTGTTTCACCCCTTTGTCAGCCTAAACAGGGCCCTAGACAAAAAATCTGTTTCACTTGGCCACTTGTATTTGAGGGCATATATTTTTGGACTGGATTTTGACACAGAGATATTATAAACCAGCTTTCAACCAGGGCAGTGGCCGTCTCTCTTTAAGCAGCAGTTAAGAGGGCTGTGTGCTTTCAGGCAAGAATTGTGTATGGTGTGCCAGTGTGAATTGCCCTACATTTCTGCTACCTTGCAATGTGTACACGGCTAAAAATAGCACTGGCCTTTTAACCGTCACATGAAACACCCAGCACTTACCTGATAGTAGGCAAACATGGGTGCATGGAGCTTGGAGATTCAAGGAAGCGATCAAAAGAGTATTTGTACATTTTGTTCTCCTGGTAATTCCTGTCATGGATTGGGCTGTCATTTTAAATGTAGCAAGTGACTGTGTATTCAGCTTCCACCACTCCAGATGGCAAAGTTCACCTGTTTTGCATTTTGTAATCTTGTATTTCTGGGCAGTGTCTAAAATGGTTGCCTTTTTAATAGTTAACTCCAGGACAGAGTTACATACTGACTCAAACCCAATAAAAGGCTTAAAGAAGTATTCACTGTAGGACATTGGCTTTGTAATGTTCTAGTCCGCCTCCTCTTTTCACTTGTTAGCCTGCACAATGCAGAGCCATATGTTACCCTGACACATCTGGCAGAGCAGAGTTGAGTCTGATGTTAAATTTCAGGTCAGTCAGAAAAAACAGTTTTAGTCACTATTATAGGTACATTCAAGTTGAAGTCGGAAAGAAAACCTCTCTGTATATTTGTATATTAGTAGCTAATCTTTTCTGCTGAATGCCACATAACAAAATACTCCTCACCAGCTTACTGGCTTTAAAACTGGCATTTCAATTTTGGGGTGATGATCTTGGATGAAGGCTTGTATCCTGCACAGTTTCACTGATAGCACATGCCTTCCACTGGCGTCTCCTCTGGGAGGTTTGCACTCCATTTCAGATTTGTCAGCAAGACTAATGCCAGCCCTCCTGAGCATCATGAGTCCTGAACCAGTATGTTCCCCTGGTGAAATCCCTAAATCATGCTGCAGTAGCTGTTGTAAATAGAGAGACAGAAACTATTCCGTAATCTGGGAGTGTGAATATCTGCCCTGGGTGAAAGTGATGGCAGAGGACAGTTTTGTTGAGAAGTGGTAGAAGTAAGTGGGACAGCTGAAGGTGCAAAAGCTGTACAAAGCTGAAATGCACAACGGGGTAGAGACCCTGTGGCATATACAATATCAGGCGTTTTAACCTTGTATTCCCTGGTTTGGAGCTTTCTGAACTCTTGCTTTCATCCTTTGTCTTTCCAACTCTCAAAATCTGTGCAACAAGGCAACAAAACTTTTTAGGGTAATTGTTTTAATTCAATTGTTTACCTTAGCAAACCTAATGAAAGCAAAAAAGTTTACCTAAGCAAACATAATGAAAGCAAAATTACTGTACACAAAAACTTGGGGTTTTTTGGTGTTATTCTGATCTAGGGCAGGCAGAGTGTTTCTAGCAATATAAATCAAGACACTGGAAGATGCGGAAATTGTGTAGGCAGGTGATCATTTGATTAAAATGCATGGTATGTATAAAACACAGCTAACCATTCTGTTAGCATTCAATCTGTGGGAATTTTATGATTAACATAAACAGGAAAGTTGCAGAGTTTAGAATTTCCGTCAAAAGGTGCCAGAACCTGCAACCTTTCTGCTGTCTGTGGTGCAGGGCTAGACAGGGGGTAGATGAAATTTTGCTATCTCGAGTTGACTTTGAATATGCTTGCAGAATAGATGGTGGTAATAAACATCCCCCCAGGCTGTTTGGCCTGGCTATATTCTCTGGTACTGCACTAAGGATGTTTTAAAGTATGTATTACTGAAGTATGCCTGCCCTGGGAAGAGCTGCTTTACTTTTTCTGTCCTTTAATTTCCTTCCCTTTGCTTGGCACTCCTGGGAGGTAATCCAAGCGTTGAAATCACCACTACTTGCATTGAGGTTAGCAGTATTTACAAGTACTGTTATAACTAAATTATCTAGCCATCCATCCCAAAAGTTTCCCTGACATAGCAGCTGGAACTGCTGAACTTCACTGAAGGAAGCACTGCAGATGCTTGACTGGGTCATATCTGTTTATCACGTCTGGTTTATCCTTTCCTAAGATAAACATCCTACGCCAGTCAGTCTCCCTTCAAATAAAAGTGTGTCCTATGTCTCCAGTTCTCCCAACCACCTTGCCATATGGTCTAACCTTTGATAATAAAAACCAAAATGAGTTAAGTTACAAATGAATGGGATTAGTCAGTGTTCAAACATGGACCATAACAAAGCTTGAAAATCACAAAGACAGATGTTTAAAAGGCTCAGCACAAATGGCATCTAAATGGACACCTTTGCTAATAGGATGATAGCTAGTAAAGGATGAGAAGTAAAGTTTACATTTGCACCCCACAAAACTGAAATGTTCCCGTGAATCTTCAGAACTTTTGTCCTCAACAACTGTGGATTGCCAGGTAATAGATCTCAGATTTAGTAAGAACCCTAAAAACAAGCCCAAAGAGCCTATCACCTCCGGGGTATGTCAAGGTGCAGAACATTTCTGTACTACTCAGTAAAGCGGCTCAATCAATATCCTGCAGAATGAACTTTGTCCCTAGAGGACACTGCTCTGCCAGTGACTCTGGTCCTAATAGCTGATTGTCTTTGTGCCTGCTCTCTGACCAGGAAATTGCCTAAAAAGGGTCTGGAGAAAGGAGGAGTGACCAAAAGCCCTAACACTTCTGCTACAAAGGCTCCCAAATTTCATGTGCTAAGTGAGCATAGCAGTAGGACAGCGGAGATGAAGAGTATTACCAATGTGTTATATGAGGCATGCAACTTCAAGCATGCTGTAAATAATGTTGCTATTACATTTAGTAGTGCAGCTAAAGACCTAGATTTACTGGGAAGGTCAGTTTAAATAATTTAGAATAAATAGTCTAAATAGGAGAGTCATGAGAAAAGTATTTAGTAATTTTTTTAAAACTGCACAATATTTTTATATTTGTTGCTATGTTAATCCCTCATAAACAGATTTTCATTAGCATTCTTTTTTATTAAATGCTAAGATTATTGCAAATGAAGGTCATAACAAAAGTTTTATACCAGACAAAACTGCAAAGCAGCCCTGCTAATTACTGCCAAAACCTCACTGCACAGATGCCAAGGAAAACAGCTAGCAAGACTGCTGGGAAAATGCCCTCACAAGTGGATTTCAACACGTATATGGACGTATATGGAATGTCTGGGGACTTCCCCATGGCTTGTGTGCAAGAAACAGGGAAGACGTTTGAGAGAGAGAAGAGAAAAGTGACTTGGCCCTGCAGAGCACAAAGCTGCCAAGCAACCAGTGGATCTGTTTAGGATGGAGCATTTGCATCCCCAGAAATTGATTGTCCTGTGCAGTGTAAACAGTTCTGTTTTCTTTCATTTCAGGACCTTTTAATTCCTTAGCTTTATTAGTTATCAAATAACTCTTAATGATTTCTCTGAAGCTTTTCCATGCTTCACCCAGGATTGGAGGAAAGGCCCGTTCTTCATGAAGAAAATGCATTTCATTCCCTAATAACTGGGTGGCCTGATACAGACAGATATAGAGAGGTATATGCCTTTTCTACAGGGAGAAATTAGAGACACTTAAATACACTATTAAAATCAGTTTCATTAGAGTAACACAACTGCCCTTGATGTGTATAGACTAGTCACCACCTGGCTAATACTGATTTTTTGGATGTCAGTGACGGGATGAAACAGGTAGTTTCCTGTCTTGCAGCAGTAGTGCGTGTCTGAATTGATTCTTGTAAATCGCACTGAAAGCAGAACCTGTAATACAAACATATTATTCATGTGCCTTTTGCTGTAAGAGTTAAAAGCATAAAAATTTGCTGTAAGACCAAAACTGTAGTAGTTACAGAGCTTTTTCATTTTTTAGGGGGAAAAGAATGGGTTTATTGTTTTAATAGCTATATAAACAGTAGGAAATTATGTGCCTAGATTCCAATTTGCACATGGAACAGTGACAGTGTCTTGTTGGTGAAGGGTTTAGAGCACAAGTCTTATGAGGAGTGGCTGAGGGAACTGGGGTTGTTTAGCCTGGAGAAAAGGAGGCTCAGGGGCAACCTTATTGCTTTCTACAACTACCTGAAAGGAGGATGTAGCCAGGTGGTGCTTCTCCTAAGTAATAAGTGATAGGACAATAGGAAACTGCATCAAATTGCAGTAGCAGAGATTTAGATCAGATATTAGGAAAAATTTGTTCACCAAAGGGGTTGTCCAGCACTGGAACAGGCTGTCCAGGGAAGCAGTGGAGTCATCATCCCTTAAGGTGTTTAAAAACTGTGCAGATGTGGCACTGAGGGACATGATTTAGTGGTAGACTTGGCAGTGCTGGGTTAATGTCTGGACTTGATGATCTTAAAGGTCTTCTCCAACCTTAAACGCTTCTATAATTTTATGTAAGTTGGTTCTTAGCACTTGAACAGACATTGAACGTTCCTGAGATTAACATTCAATGTTTAAAGTAAATTTAATTTAGCTGGTGCTAATGATCCATAATAAATGCATTGTCTCTGATGAAACAGGGGCAGGTATGGAAGTTGCAAGGGAGCAAATGCAGTGATTTCCTTTTGGTGCATGTAGTGCTTCCATTTTTCCTTGTTCTGGGAGTGTGAGCCCATGGGAATCTGCTTTTGGTACTTTTATGTATGAGCTATTCCCCATTTCTATGGGCAGAGAGAAACATCGACCAGAAGTTCTTGGTGATATCATGGCCCTATCCAAGTTCAAGTGCTTTACCTTTTTTCTGTCAATCTACTCCTGTATTGATAGCTGCTGGCTTTGGCAGGTAGGCTGCTTGCTGACCTTGGACAGATGTGTGATAACAGAAGTTAAATGGCCTCCCTGCAGTCAGAAAGCAGAGAGTCTCATTTGCAGAAAGTGCCTGCTCTTCAGCCTCAAGACTGTTTTTCAAAGGCAGTTGCCTTCCTGCCTTGGCAAGAGATATTCCTACTTTGATGTTTACAGTCCAGAAAAATGAAGTTTCAATCTATGTTCAGACTGCTAGATTCTGCCAATGCTTTCTAATGGCTCTATGACTGGTGTTGAGGAAAATCAAAGTTGTTATCACTAGGCTGAACTGCAATGTATTGGAATCCTCAGTCCCAGTGGAAAATTTTCAGTCACACATGTCTAGAAAAAAATGGAAAACCATTGTCTTGAGACAGTAATTTCTAAGACCTGGAATAATATTTCTTGCAGGTAAAACTCTGCAGAGTGAATGTATCTCCCAACCACCTTATAATGTCACATGAGTTTCAGTGCTAGACTCTCATTTTTATAAATATCAACTCCTTCAATATTAGATATTTCAATCTTTACAATGTAATATTATTAATATTTTTAGTAATGACTCTTAGTTATAATCCAATATTACGATCATATATTTATTAGAAATGCAATATCCCAGTGACAGATTAGATTCTGCATTTTCAGGGATGTAACTTTACTATGTCTTAGTATTGTAGTGCTGCAAATTTACCCTCCAAAGCAAACAGCTTTTTGTGTACTTCTGAAGTATGGTCAGCAATCTTTAGACTTTCTATTAAATTTTGGTTTTTGAAATTTGTGCAGTTCCTAATCTGGGGAGTTTAAATAGACCAGGATCTTCAGGAAGTAAATCTCTGGGTGTCCTCACAGACAATGAGGTGAAGTTGGGTGATGCCCAGTTCTTTTGTTAACATGGAAATGTGCCAAGAGGGCAGTGGTTCATTTTTTTATCCCAAACACTGTGTTCAAGTTTCTTTCATTCAGTTGTGTAATACAATTTCCTCCTCCTATGAAGCAACACTAGCTCAACATTCAGGAAGAGTGGACAGAGTAGTCAGTGAATGCAGTAAATGGCTCAATTAGCATCAGAACTTTGAAAGTATTTCTTAAAGTCTGGTAAAATTGTTTGGTTTATGGGTTGGTTTTTGAAAGTTGCCTCAGTCATTAGGGATCAGAGTAAGAAAATTACTACAAACTGGCTTGAGCCACAGCATCTGAAACAAAAACACAGCCTTGAAAGTTTTGGTTGTTTATATTTAGGGCTCCACATCATCCAGTTGTAGCAAGGGAGGGCAGACACCTGTTTGGATTTCCTGCAAGATTTCCTTAAATACAAGAACAATTTTAGCTCTGGGGGTTTGCTTTGGGCCCATTTGCAGTTACAAGAGTATACAGCTGTGGAAGAGCAGTGAGAAAGGCCAGGGTTACATGGAGGAGTAATTATTCACAGCTACAGTGCAGGAAAAGACAGGATGTTGGTTAGATTGCTTAGCAGCTGTATTCCCACAGTCCAAGCTCTATTGTGTTTCCACTGAGGATCTAACTTGCTTTCTGTTAAAGTAAAACTGTTTGTGGTGTAGGAAGATATATTTAAAGAGAGAAGAGCTTACTGGGCTTTTCTCATAATTAAAGCACAGTCACTCTCCACTTATTGCTTTTCCTAATACCCACACTGAAATCAGACTTGAGCACATTAGCCTGCTTTTGAATCAGTGCTTATTACAAGAGGCTATGTCTGTTGTATTGCTCTCACTGGAAGTCTTTCAATGTCACAGCCTTGGTGGAAAGACTGATGGCCAGGTCTGGACTGTCACATGCACTGATGTGGCTTCCTGTGAGGTACTTGGCAATCTCTGCCTGAGTGAAGCATTTGCTGCTCTCCATTGATCAATGCTCCTCATGACTCCTGCCTGACAGCTACCCTAAAGGGATCCTAAGCAGAGATGTCTGTAGCAGATTCTGTCCCTGGCAGCCCATCCTATCCCTTCTGATTATCCCTGCTGCTACTTGTCTAGTAGCTGCTCAACAGCCTTAGTTCGCAGGTACTGAGATAACTGGCAGTGATTTAAACTACCAAGCTGTAAAATGAAATTATATATACCAGGAGCTGTCTTAGAAAGTACAAAGGTGGCCAGGCAGCTGTGGGGCTGGAATATTTGCTGTCCACTTTGCAGCAGCTGAACTATGCAGCAGAATGGGAGCATCCAAGAAAGGAATGAAGCAGATAACTGGGACAGAGATAGGTTTCAATCTCCCCATTTGGAGACAGAGTTAGCAATACCAGCAGGAATTTTAGAGGTAGAAAGCCCTGTATTAAAACCAGATGTCACTACAGAACCTCACACATAAACAACATATAGGCTGGGACTGAGAAAAAAAGATAGCGGTGAAGCCATTAGCAAAAGTAAGGTTAAATTGCATCTTCGATTTTTCATGTGTAGCCTTCCACGGTTCTGATGCACAATATTTTTCTCTTTGTCTAAAATGAGCTTTGTTCCCGTATTGGCTCAGTGTATGTGTGCACACGGAACTTCAATATGCATGGAGGAGTCACAGAAAGGCAGTAGGGAGGGGTGGACAGGTGAGACTCATGCTCTTATTAATGACATTGTTCTACAGTACAATTCTAGCAATAAAGGTGATGGTTATCCTTCTTCTGTGGCCTGGCATAATGGGTTCTGGGGTGTATAAAGCAGACAATGGTTCTCCAGGGAAACTGGGTACAGCTCATCCACAGCCTCGAATACTGTTCTGGATATTGCATATACTCTTGTGTGGCATCATATCTTGGTATTCCTGTGCTGGCTGCACATCACCTGGGCTTTTCTTTGTTTTCCCACATACCACCCACCAGAGAATAGGCCATACACATCAGAAAGTAAGATGAGAAATGGTGCCACCTCTTCCTTCAAATATTAAGAAAAGCCAAGCAAGTGAACTACCTTCAAATCAAGAAGGATGTAATTGCTCCCTCCTGCACTTTTAGCTGTCTCACCGTGCATGCTCTGACATGTGGTACCAGGAGAGGCTGGGAATAGGGGGGTGGACAGTGGGTGTCTCTATGTCTGTGTCATTGAACTCAGATGATGAGACACAGAAGGTGGAGAGGGTTACCTGTGTTTGAGATGTGTGGAGGAAAACATAGGTCTGATTATAGATCTACTCATCAAAAACACTGTTTCCCAGGAGTATGAATCCCATCTAGGCTGCCTGCCTTAGCATCCCCCCCGCATCAGGAAATAGCCTCCTACACTACCCTGAAATGACTCTTGTTCTTAATTTAATGTCCCCAGGAACTTCTATAGCAGCAGTGGTAGTTCAAATGGAAAGATTTATATATTCAGTTCTCCAGTGCTCTCTCTATCCAAGTATCTTCCCTGCTGGTACTCAAAATGTGAAATAAACATGTGGAGGAAATTTTTTAGGAAGTCTTTGTTACTATCTCTGTTATGTAACACCACTGAGACTTATTCAGGTTCTCCAGAAGTAAAATATGTCTCTTTGCAGCTCATGAACATGTAATAATGAAGAGGTGTCAAAGCAGACAATTTTTGGGCTTGGCTTTGGTGGTGATTTTTTAGAAATATCTGTTAACAATCTATTGTTGGAGGCAAAAGGCAGTGTGAACCTAGTTTAATACACAGTTTATTTTGGAAGTCATCTTGACGTAGTAGATACCAAAGTCAGAGGTCTTTCCTGGCTCATACATATGGAAAATATATATGTTTCAGAAGTTGCCAGATGGAAAGCTGAAAACTGAGCATTTTTAAAATTTTCTCCCCAGTTAAAAGGGAATATTCTACTTTGACTCTGTTTTGTTGTACTTCACTTCAGAAGCAAACTGCATAATTGGTCCAATATATTTTTTGTTGACATGGGATGTGGCTGAGTAGTCATAACACAAGCTTAGTAAAGTGGCTCTGTGTATTCTTTCCGTGCCTCATCCTTCGCTATACTAAGACCATATCAAATATTTGCAGCAACATAACCCTAAGCATCTCATGCAGTATATGCATGAGCTGTAAATATTGGTACTTCTGTGAAGCTAACATTGCCATGAATTATAGAACAAAATCATAGAATCATTTAGATTTGAAAAGACCTTTAAGATCATTGAATCCAACCAGTAACCTAACACTGCCAATTCCACCACTAAACCACGTCCATAGGTACCACATCTACATGTCTTTTAAATACTTCCAGGGATGGTGATTCCACCACTTCCCCAGAAAGCCGGTTCCAATGCTTGATGACTCTTTTGATGAAGAAACTTTTCCTAACGTCCAGTCTAAACCTCCCCTGGCACAGCTCAAGGCCATTGAGGGCAGTCACTGCCCTGGTCCTGTCAAACTAACAGGCCTGTAGTTCCCTGGATCCCCTTCTGGCCATTCTTGTAGATGGGCATCAGGTTTTCTAACTTCCCCTCAACTGTGACCTCCCTAGTTAGCCAGGACTGCTGGTAAATGATGGAGAGTGTCTCAGTAAGCACTTTCACAAACTTCCCCAGTACCCTTGGGTGGATCCCCTCTGACCCCAACGACTTGTGTGTGTCTAAGTAGTGTAGCAGGTTGCTGACATTTCCCCTTGGATTATGGGATTTTCATTCTGTTCCTTGTCTCTGTCTTCCAGCTCAGGGGGCTGGGTACCCAGAGAATAACCAATACTTTTGATGACTGGGGCAAAGAAGGCAAGAAGTACCTTTTTCTAATCCTTTATCACTATGTTTCTAAAGGATGGAGGTTCTTTTTAACCCTTCTGTTGTTGCTAATGTTTTTATAGAAACGTGTTTACTGTCTTGTATGGCAGCAACCACATTAAACTCTAGCTGGGCTATGGCCCATAACCTCCCAGCATCCTCGTAGTCCTTCTGAGTTGCCCTCCCCTTCTTCCAAAGGTCATAAACTCTCTTTTTTTGAACAAAGGGTAGTGATGGTGAGACTTCTCCCAGCTGTTTACAGAATATTTCATCTGCCTCTTCATCCTGTTTGAGGGGACTGTAACAGATTCCCACCAGGATGTATGCTTTGTTGGCCTTCCACCTGATTATGACCCATAAACATTCAACCCTGTTGTCACCATCATCAAGCTCTAGACAGTTGAGACACTTCCTAATCTACAGGGCCACCTGTCCTTCCTTGCCTATTCCTTGCAGCACTCCAGTTTTACGAGTCATCCCACCATGTTTTCATGATAGCAACAATGTCATGGTTTTCCTGCTGCACAATGCTTTAACATAAGATCTACCTTTTCCTACTTACCTTCTAGGTGGCAACGTGATCTTGGACATCAGTTGGCCACTGCTGACTTCCTTTCAAGATGCTTGCCTTAGTTTTCTGGTTTTGGATTCATATTCAATGTCAAGATGTCTTTTATTCACTCACTATATACACAAGTGCCTGTAAACAGCTTCAGCATTCTCCCCATGTCTGGAGAATTTGCTACTACTCTTCTGTAGAAAAAGCCACTGCTTTTCATCAGTGGTAATTGTCAGGTTTCCACTCCGAGGTCGTTTTGATGTTTCATTTTTTTTTCTTGCTAAAGGAAAATATTTGCTTGTTTATTATCAGCTGTAAAGTCAAGGTTTTACTGTTCCCAGAAATAAATTACTTATTATCCATGCAATTCTTTTTTCACTTATAATGGAAATTAGCAATGGCTATTACTGAAGAGGGGAACAAAACATTTGCTTTTTATTATCTGCCCTATTAAAGGTTACCAAAAAATGTCAGGTGACAAAGTAGAAAAGGTAGATAAAAATCAAGTCATGTTTTAATCTTACTTATTTTATTCTAATGATGAACCAGAAAAGACCTTAATTATGCAATTGCATGACTTAAATACTCTCGCTATTGTAGATAATTACATTTGCAACATGCCTTGAAAGTGTTAGTGGACTTGTGGAGCTGATTCTATAATAAATTTCTCATTTAGTGCTCCCATACAGAGGAAGTGATATATCTCTGTTTGAAAATGTGAAATTAATTTCCCAAGTAGTGGTAACACCACTTTTTTGAGTTTAAGTTGATGTGTGCTTCTGAGACTATGTCTGTTCTAACATTTTATTCAGTTGGGAAAACAAAAGAAGGTTCTCATATGTCACCGAAAATGGAGTATGTTCCCTCAGCAGAATTACCCAAAGAACACTGAAATTTTCAGCAAAGTGACATTTTGAAGACAGGACACTCGACCAATCCCTGGATTGCATTCACACATCACACCGCGATGTGTTGCTTCAATACTGTCTCACTAGGAACCTTCTGTCTTCAGTGTATTGTAGAGAGGATGGAAGTGTTAATGCTGGAAAATTGAAGCACATGTTTTGCTTCCAATTTTAGCTCTCTCTCCCAACATGCTGAATATTTATCCATTTTTTTCTTTATAGCTCAAAATTACAGCAATTGTTTAGCAATTGTTGAATTGTATTTCCCTTTTTGCTCAGAAATCTTTTGTCATTTAATCTGTTCATAGTACAGAAAGGTGTTGGAATGCCAAGTATAAAGTGGAACTGAGAAATATAATGTGTAATAAATGATAAAGTGCATAAGAAGTCATAGGATTTCACCAGAAATACAGTGGGATACAGTGGGAGTCTGACCTCTTCAGCGACTTCTCACATTATATTTTCTGTTTTTGTTAAAGAAGAAAAAAATTCTTTTCAAAAAATGTGCTTTCAAAATTGTCCCTCGTTGATTGTAGTCACAGGCAACCAAAAGATACATCCTTCTGCAAGTGTCCTTTATTTGGTTTTCTGACGGTGGCAACACCTCACACTTCTAGTGGATTCAGAACTGTGCTTTAGTCTCTGTTTTCTGTCTTGTCAAAAAGATGGGTGGAAATGCTGGATCAGAATGAAATTCTGCACCTTCTGTTTTATTACAGTAAACGTTGCTAGGGAGAGGTCATAATCTGTCTGTATAGAATCATAGAATAGTTTGGATCAGAAGGGACATTTAAAGGTCATCTAATCCAACCCCCCAGCAATTAGCAGGGACATCTTCAACTAGATCAGGTAGTCCTCAGTTCAGTGAGAAGAATGGATCCAATATTATTCTGAGTTTTTTCTTCCACGTGGTTTTTTTTCTCACTGTGCTAAGTGCCTGCAGGTAAAAGAAGGTGACAGCATTGCAGGGAATGCCAGAGAGATTAAAAGGCCACCACATTCCTGCTGTCATCATGAGGATGGTACTTTGTCACCATATTTGCTATCATGAGTAAAGTGCTTCCTTGTTCTGTCCCTATTCACTTATTCAACCCATTGAACAAACCAGCATGAGAGGCTGCACATCAGTATTCAAAGCACACCACAATGTGAGGAATCTGGAAAGGGAGCTTGATTTTAAATGGGATTGAACTTGCTGAGTATCTAGTTCTCATAGAGCCCCTTTTGTCAAGGGGTCTCAAAGGGTTTCACAAAATTAACTACATTTAGCTGGTGATAAATGTCTGGTGAAAGAAGAGTGAACAATTAGCCATCGGCAGAGCCAAGAATAGGTCCTGCTCTTGATTTTTCCACTGGGCAGCACTGCCTCTCATCCTACGCACCGTGTCTTGTCTCATAGATGGGAGCTGGGGGAAGGAGGCTGTTGCATCAAGGAGTGGGGCAGCAGGTGCTTTCCCAGACACTGTTGGCTGTGTGCCTGTGCCAGCCCCTCACCCTGCTGGAGTCTGCAGGTCTCCCAAAACTGTCCCACAGGCTTCCTGCATACCCCAGCCACCATCTCTGAGTTCCACAGTATTAGCAGGATTGTGTTCAGGGCTGTGGGAGGCAGTGTTTCTTTTCCAAGAGGGGGTGATGGATTTGCAGTGGGGGACCCATGGCAGTTGGTGCTTGGCAAGTGCTGTGTGAGGCCCTGAGCTCAGGGAAGCTATTAATAGTCCCTGCTGAGAAGCTTATATTGCCTCAATAACATGGATCATTAATTTTGCTTTTTAATCATTAAGAAAATACCTTTGTTTGATGGAATCTTTGGGACAAAGTCAGAAGTAAGAAACTTTTCTGCTTTTCTTACTCATGTAGCATTAGCTATTAAATAAGTCACTAAGCTTTTAACTAACCTCTTTTTCATGATTTAAAGTGATGGAATGATTCTATTTGCAGGTATACAAATTAGTATGCTGCTAAATCATTATTTTGAGTTGTCTTGATTTCTGAGCACCACATGTTAGTAGATGAGAAACCTGGAGCAATAAAACATGTAATGCAAGCAAATAAAAGGAAGTGTTATAGGGATTTACCCAAGAAATTTATCCTAAATACCAGTTCCTAATGAAATTATGAGGAAATAAATTGATTTTTTAAAATTTTGCTAATGTGCATTATTATCTTCCTTTTAAAAATGTTCATTACGATATTAAGATGTCTTCTCCTGAAATTCTCTCTCTCTCTCTCTCTCTAAGGTCAATATACAGTCTGTAGTTCTCTGCTTGGTGCTTCTTTCACTTTGTTCCCTCTCTTAAAAATCAAGCAGTGAAATAAGCAGCTTCTAGGGCAGACTGTGATTCAGAAAGGATATAAGCAATGCACCATGCATAAAAAATTCAGTGGCCTATGGATGGGTTAAAAATTGGAGGTGCGTCTCTCTGGATGGTTTCCTCTACCACCACCACATGAAATGAGGGACATAAATAGGCATTGGTGGATAACCTACATCTTTTGTCTTAGATGTAGGTGGTTGTACAAGAGTCTCCAATAATAGCAGAATTCACAGCTCTTCCCAAGGGTCTGCAGCAGCAGCTGTGGTGCTGGAGCCCAGGCAGATGAACCAGAGTACCAAGAGCTTGCGCCACAATCTCCCCAAGCTGACTGCTGCCAACAGGGCTCTGTGGAAAAAAAAAAGGACTGTGCTTACTTTTGTGTCTGTTGCAAGTGGTAATTACTGAATCCAAAGATGCGCAAATAGCAGCTGCCTATTCCCAGGGTCAGATTTCACTCTGAGCAGGTATGAGTGAGTGCCTCCCTGGAAGCCCTCACTGCCTCCCAACACAGTACAGGTACCTTTTGCATGCCCTTGTTCCCCATTAGGCTGACAAGACCTGCTCTACCACTGTCTGCTTCTCACCTGGATCCCATCCTGT
Source organism: Empidonax traillii (assembly GCF_003031625.1). Classification (NCBI taxonomy): domain Eukaryota; kingdom Metazoa; phylum Chordata; class Aves; order Passeriformes; family Tyrannidae; genus Empidonax; species Empidonax traillii. The sequence goes on from NW_020956540.1 coordinate 127,006, forward strand.
TCCACTTACGGAGATCTTCCTTGTACCAGAGTAAAAAAATGTCTTTCATGTGTATTGAGTGCTGCACAGCTTTCTGGAAAGAGATCATCCCGTATTTGGGTAACTGAGGTTATTATGCAGAAAACTGATTCCAGTTTGTTATGGTCAGAACCTTTTCATATTATGTTCATTAAAATCTCACAGTGGTGGATTTTTTCAGTAAAATATTTAGGAGGCTTTTTATATCAACAAATCATAGAATGCTTTTTTATATCAATATTAATAAGTATTTTTTGTATCAACATAACTCCTGAAGGCTTTTTTAACCATACAAGACCCTTATCAATACAGTTTCTAAATTTCTTAAGAGCCATAGAAAAGTAATAACCAAAGTACAAGCAAGAAGTGCATTGCAAAGTATGAATTACAAAAACTGTAGCTGTCTTAATAACCTGAAACTCTAAAAAACACCAGTAATGTTGTGGTGAACCTCAAACACAACCCTAGAGAATGTAAAATGTAATATCATAGATGAAAAATGTCTGAACAGGGACACAACTGTTACAGGACAGGGATAAGTTTTCTTTGGCCTTTACTAAAGGCTCATGCTTTTCTCACTGTGTAAAACATCATGCAGCACAGTGATGAGTAAAATCCATTCATATAGCTCATGATTCCTCACAACCTTGTAAATTGGACTTTATATTGCTGTTTTATCATATTTACTATAGAATATGCTCCAGTGCTGACAGCAATGCAAATGCAATTACAATACCTCTACATCTCCCACTGGCTGTTCTGCCGCTGCTCTTAATTAGGCTCTTTCCCAGTGGAGTCTGGTAATGTACAGTTTTTGAAGTGGTAAACGAAATCACAGAATCACAGAATAGTTTAAATCAGAAATGGGTCATCTAGTTCAACCTCCACTCAACATGGATCCAAATGAATCAGGTTGCCCTGGGCCTTGTCCAGTCAAGTTTTCCATTTCTACAGGAAATATTTTTTTTCTTGTCTAATTAAGACTTTCTTTGAGTCCATTGCCTCTTGTCTCATCACCATCTGCCCCTGAGATGATTCAGGCTCTATTTCCTCTGTTGAGCCTCTTAAGGCTGAACATACCCCCCACTCTGCCTCCCTTTGCATGTGCTGAGCTCCAGTTCCCTTCACCAGACTTGTATCAGACAGGCAGTGTGCAGTGAGCTTGATAATGCTATGAAAGAGGGATGTTAAACACTCCTGTGTAGCTGTGAGAATGCGAGGGAATATGGAGAAGAACCTACTATTTGCAGGTTTCATAAAAATAGGAAGGAACTCTGGAGTTGCTACATCCAGACTGGGGGCGGGTGCTGTGGAGTTTGAGTGAAGTAACTTCTACACTGCTCTGCGAGGATACCACTTACATCAACCCCTGCCAATGACTACATAATTTGTAAAAAGGAAAACAGAAGAGCTGGTCAAGGAGAATGTGGAGTCCTCTTTGAGGCATGAGAGGGTGGCTTAGAAAATTGGGGAGTTCTTGAGAGAAGGATAGGGGTTCAGAGGGCAGGACTGAATGGGGTGCACACCAAATCTTGAGAGTTTTAAGGAATATGTACCCTGATCCACTAGTAATGGTAAAGCCTGAGAGGCTTGTGTACAGTCCTGGGCTTACTAAAATGGACCTGGCTGCCCCAGGTGGGTAATATGAATGGACAGCTATGTGCAATGGACAGTATGAACAGCCAACGTAGGCTGCTGGATGGCATAATCCAAAGCTGCTTTTGGTCTCCAAACTTCCCCTATTCAAACACGACACCTAAAAGATCACCAGTACCATAAGCAGAGCCACACAAGAGGGGAAATGTCTCCCTGTCAAACTCAGTTCCCCTTGAAACCAACTACTAGGCTGCAACAGTGGTGCTCAAGATCCCAGTCACCTCAAAGAGGAAAGATTTCTCCCAGGGCCTCAGACGAGCTGCAGGTCCAGATAGTCTTCAACTCCCTTTCAGTGCTCTTTGTATCTGTCCTCTCCCTGCTCATCCTCCCTGCCAGGTTGTCTCGAGCAGCATGTCAAAACCTTCTATTTTTTTCTTGAAGGTGGAAATGTAGATATGCATGCTGGATAGATAAACACCAGCACCATTTGCAACTGGTGCAGGAGACAAGATGTCATCCTAATTCAAGTTGGGTGCTGCTCAGTGGCCTCTGGCCTTTTGTGTAATGCTGGACATTTACTCCTAAAATCAAACTCTGCTGTGCCTGTGCAGCTGTCCTGTAAGAAGTATCCTTGGTCACTCCCAGGATGAGAGGTGGGATGATGACACTATGAATATTCATGTTGTTGGTTAGACTGACAATCATATTCCCTTCTTCTTCTTTTTTTTTTTTTTTAATTTTAAAAATATTTTATTATTTTTTAATTTTTATTTTTTATTTAGGGACTGGTTGAATACATATGATAATTCCAGGCTCCAAACTATGTTACAAGCTATTGTCCAGGGACAAGCTATGTTACCACTGCACTCCAAGGGGCAGGACCACTGTTGGCGTCAGTGACCTCTTCAACTGACTTGCTTTCAGTGCCTGCCAGTGCATGTAAGTGGCAGTGCAGGCTCTCTGTACTTGGTATCTTCACAGTTTCACCAGAAGAATTGCTCTTTTAATGTGGCCCAGGAATAGTTGTTTCAATTAGAGCATGCTGGTGGGCTTGGAGGTGTAAAAACTGACAATTAAAATGGAAGGATTATTTCCCCTTTGTTCACCTGTGTGAGCTTCAGCACATCTGAATCCTTAAGGGGAACATTCTGATTACTGTCTATTTGAAATGGGAAATTTTCAGGCTTGCACTTTATGACCCAGTTGTGCATTTGTTCTTTCACAACCTGCAGAACTACAGGTGCTCTATGCCTATGTGAAGCACATTCTTTCTGCACAGGGCATGTCTCTTAGCAGCTGGCCTGTGGGTGTGTGTACATAAAAAAAAAAAATCACTTAAATGTGAAAAGAAAAGCAGGTTGATCTTGTTAAAGAAAAAAAAAACCCCTCATTTTCCTCTAACTGTAACAGGTGTAGAGAGGTGAGAAAGATCCATCCTTGCAATACTTGCAAGCAGGATGTTGGAATAGCACAGATATAGCTCCATGCTTTCCCTGAAAGAGCCTGTATGCACGCCAAGGCGTCGTGTCTAACAGCTTGTGAAAAATGAATTGTGAAATCTCTGCCATAGCATCGATGCCAGTGAAAAAGGTAGTCCCCATTTTACAGCACAAAGTGGATTACCTGGCCACTGAGATGTCAGTGGATTGCTGCTTCTTTGAGTTCAATCATTAGATACAAGGATATCTGTGCAGTAGTTATGGATCATGGATAATAGTTAAGATACATGGATCTTCCTGTAACATTTACATTGTTTTATTTTTCAGACAGTTTCCATTCTCCCCCAATTAAACCAGCACTTTTACTGTGGTACGTGTACTGCTTAAAAGATGAGGTTTTCCCCTATTCGAATAATGTAATTTTATTTCAGCTTCAGACTTTTAAACAAGTGCAATAAATTGTGACAAAGTGCAATCATCTGGATGCTTTTGTACATTTCTTAACTCATTATGTGAGTTAATAGTAATTTATTTGTTTCTGAGATTTTTACAGGCCATTTGCATTACTGACATTTCTTCCCTTCATTCAAATGAAGAATCTTTGAATCCTTATTCCAGCTGGGTTACAGGTGTATTAAGGGGCTTTGTAAATACTGGGATGACTTTGGCTCATGGTGAGCTCCCAAAGTTGCCATATGTTCTTGTGGTTGCTGTGTCCTGCAGACCCTTCCCAGGGTCCCATTACAATATCTACCTCCCTTCTGCCAGCATTGGGGCATCTTCAGCTGGCAGCTGTGTGGGGCTGCACCAAATCCTGCTGGGATTTTGTGCAGCCTTAGACACTTGAATTTGCTCTGTTTGTCCTCCTAGATCTAAGCACAAAGCAGCACTCTAAATGCGGAAAGGTCACTGCTATTTGCAATTCCCTCTGAAACTAATTATTATTCCTATTTTCATAGAAGCATAGAATTGTTCAGGTTGGAAAAGACCTTTAAGTTCACCAAGTCCAGCTGTTAACACAGCACTGCCAAATCTACCACTAAACTGTCTCCCTCAGTGCCACATCTACACGTCTTTTAAATACCTCCAGGGATGGTGACCCTACAACTTCCCTGGGTAGCCTGCTCCGGTGCCTGATCACCCTTTACCCTTTTGGTGAAGGAATACTTCCTACTCTCCAATCTAAACCTCCCCTGGTGCAACTTGAGGCCGTTTCCTCTTATCCTGTCGCTTGTTACGTGGGAGAAGAGACTGATCTCCACCCAGCTACATCCTCTTTCAGGTAGTTGTAGAGCTCTTTTTCTCCAGGCTAAACAAACCCAGTTCCCTCAGCTGCTCTTCATCAGGCCTGTGCTCTAGGCCCTTCCCTAGCTCTGGACGTGCTCCATGAGAATGCTGTGGAAAACAGTGTCAAAAGCTTTACTAAAGTTCAGCCAGAGAAAATCCCCAGCCTTTCCCTCATTCAGTCAAGCAGGTCAATTTGTCATAGAATGAGATGAGGTTGTTCAAGCAGGATCTGCCTTCCACAAACCCACTCTGGCTGGGCCTGATCCCTTGGTTGTGTTCTACATATTGCATGATGGCACTCAAGGTTATCTGCCCCATGACTTTCCCCAGCCCCAAGATCAGGCTGACAGGCCTGTAGTTCCCCAAATCTTCATTCCAACCCTTCTTGTAGATGGATGTCACATTTGCTAACCTCCAGTCCACTGGGACCTCCCCAGTTAGCCAGGACTGCTGGTAAAGGATGGAAAGCATCTCGATGAACTCTTCTGGCAGCTCCTTCAGTACTCTTGGGCAGATCTTATCTTCTGTCCTCTGGTAGGGCCTCATTGCAATGTTCTTCCTTTCTTAAGCTTGGATAAAACCATTAAACATGTATACAATAAGCTTTTTGTGCCAATCAAAGCCCCGAGTCTGTGTTTTAAGCCATCTGGTTGGAGTGGGGATACCTCTTGTCCATGGGGATTGAAGATGTCTTTCAGGAATAGTGCTCTGGAAACAGTTGGGTCTCTGAGCCTCTACTGCTAAGTAGCTGAAGACAGATCCAATACTGTCCAGTGAAAAGATCCAGAAAGTAGATAAATCATGAAAGAAATAGAGACAATAAATTCTTTGAAAAACTCATGAGGACTCCCTTTTTCCAGTGAGGTCACTTTGTCTGTTTCAACTGCTGTATGTCTGTGGTAAAATCTAGACTAAGCTATTAAACTCATCGCTAAAAATTAATAATGAGGAAACACATTATCAGTCCAAGAACTCCAGAAAATGATGGCTCCCTTTTCAAACACTAGGCACATGTGCATTTCCTGTAACATGTGCTCCAGGCACACGAAGTGGACAAAGGCAGAATTTACACCTAGAGACACTGATGTCTGGAAACAGGAGACTAATATTGGGTCTGTGAACTGTCCCATGATGGAGCATCTTTCCTCACTGGTATGTGGCTGTGATTCTGTGATCAGCCTCCCCAAGGGAGAACTACTGTGTGAATCACTCTCTTAATGTCAGTTGGGACTGTTGCTTTCGTCTTACCTGATGTTTAAGACAAGCAGTGTAGAACATGTGCAGAGCTGTTGGATGACTACATATTTCTTAGTTTAAACCTGTTCCTTATTTTTTAAAGTGTCCCTGAGGGTGATTACTTATTCCTTTTCTATGAGTCATCACTTCATCTTTTGCGTAAGTAAAAGATGGGCTAACTCATTTTTTTCACAGCCCTGATAATATATTGATTAAATCTTGTTTTCAGAGTAGAGAGACCCAGGGTCATAACAAAAACTAAAGAAAAATCTTCAAAATACTCTTTTCTCCTTGAGCTGTCCTTAGACTTCATTAAATTCCACATTTGCAGGAAGAGTCACAAACATAGTTCTGTATTTCCGGTTTGACTATTAAATTTACATAAATGTTATAACATGAATAAGGAAATTGCACTCAGAACAAAAAATACTTATGGGGGTGTTTTCTTGTAGCCAGTGAATACTTGCCAGACAGAGCATTATACATTTTATTGCAAGATGGATTTGAGGTACAGAAGCAGTTTTTTAAAAGTAAAATAACGTATAAGCTGTTTCTGGATTTGCCTGATTGTTCCCAGGTAGACTCCTCTCCTGTGCTCTGTGGAAATTTTCATGCAAACTTGGCATCTTTGAAAAAGAAGAATAATGAACTGTTGTGACATGTTTTGTACTGACAGAATGAGCACATTTAGCACTAAAGCTATTGCAGAGGGAAAGCTTCTGAGCCCCATGGTAGAAATACACACAGGAATTTTCCCCTGGACCTAACCATATTAGCCAGGACTGAATACAGTCCTGGGGACTGCCAAGGAGAAGGCACAAATAAACTGAATATGAGGGACTCACTAAGACTTTGCTGGAAATCTGCAGTGTAAAGATTGTACAGCCAGGTCAGAAAAACATGAAGACCTGGGAATATTTGAGAGAAATAGTGCAAGCAGTTCCCCTGGAGGAAATTCTGAGTTATGCAGATTATAAAAATAATTTTACTTTTAAGAATGAAACTCTTGAAATATTTTTGTGTTATATTTTTATTTTGCTGCTAGAAACAACATCATGAGTGGTGCAGAAGCAAGAAAAAATTGTAGAATATTGTAGAACACCAGATCTGGATATCATCTGTAGGTCTTCAAATGGTTGATCGTGACAGAAAATTAAAAAGTACTGTTTTCTAAGATTTATCCACACCTAAAATAATACAGTGGAAACTGGAGTTATTGCCAAAATAGATGAGGTGGTTTTTTTTTCAACTGAGAAAGCAATTAAAGGGTTCAGTGAAAATGCATACTTCCTTTTGTGGTCAGTGATTCCTCAAACAATTGAATGTCAAAATGCTTTTCATAGCTTCTTACTAAATAGTTGAAAGGGAAATCATCCATTGTATGACTACTTTAAAGACAACAATGAAGCTGGAGAAAGAGAATTAATATTTACTTCCACCCAATTGCTTTTCTCTCATCATGAAAACTTCCTGTGGGCAACTCATCATTTGACCTTGAAAGCTTTGCATCATAGAATCAAAGAATCAAAGAACAGACTATTCTGAGGTGGAAGGGAACCTTAAAGGTCTTCTGGTCCAACATCCTGCAATGAGCATCAAAATTTTTAATTGCTTTTCCTTGTCTACCAAAGGAGTTTTAGAATTACCAGTAGTTCTATTTTATTTTGTAAACGTGAATACATAGAAATGTTGAAGGACGTCACCTCTACACAGTAATTCAAAGGACTTGAAATTGCTTTTCACTATGGAAGATAATAATTTAAGCAAAGACTTGCTGGTTGACATTTTAAAAAAATGAAAGTTATGTAACAGAGGTAAGAATAAAAAGAATTAGGTACCTAAATACTATTTAAATTTATTTCACATTCTATTCCAAGTGTTTAGGATGCATCCTTAAAATGAGAAGCAACAAATCTCATACCTCCAAGTTTATGACTTAATCTGTTAAGCAAAGAATAATTTACTATGGTGAATTGATAATAGGAAGGTAAAGGCCTGTGGGATGAATCAATCTTTTTTGGGGAAAAGAAGAACAAAAAAAGGAGACAAAAAAGCCAATTCTGTAGGAAATCAGAGCAGGCAGAGAAATAAGTTTGTATGATGTGTTGAGGCTGAGGGGGATGTACAAGCATGTGTTGCAAGACTCACCTTAGAAAAAGCACTCTTTGATATTTAAGAATAACTATCTCAGCGTCAATAAGCTCACCAAGACTGTGACACTTCTATAACTTTCATTCTTAAATGCAACACCAGAAGAACTAGTTTTCTTTTGTAAACAGAAGCTCATAGATTGCAGAAATCTGCTACATGTTGTTTCTATATTTCTATTACACAATTTCATTTTTATGGATAAGTGCTTTTATTAAATGACTGAAGAAAAAAGAGATATTGAAATAAATAATATGTTAAAATTTATGTTAAGCACAATTTTAAATAATGTTCATCCCAGCTGAACCCTTTGCATTGTGATTTCTGTACCTTTTGTCCACAGACATTAACTTTTTAGTGGGTGTCTCTGATAAAAAGAGCTGAAGAGAGTTAGATCTGAGGGCAGGGCATCCTTATATACTATCTATACAGATAAAACCCCAGTTTCATGTTATCTAACTTAAAGACTTACCTGAAACATCTATAGCTCAGCCTAGGTCAATAGAGAAAGTACATCCAGGAGAGAGCTGAAGAGACATGCCATGTACCACAGCTCATGCTTTTCTGTAAATGGATGGAACATGACCTTATATGTGTATTAAGAAGTTAATACACTACTATCTGTGAAACAAAGTTTGATTAATATATATCAGTATATAAAAAAATATAACCATATATACCATACATATATAACCACTATAAACATTGATACAACCAGCAGCTTTCCAGTTTACTGCCAGGTAAAAAGTCCATCCAAACAGTATAGTAAAAGATGCCCTCACGAGGAGGTCTCAGTTGAAAAGTGGCTTTGGCCAAGAATAAAAGACACGTGTTTAAGCAGCCTCTCATCAACCTGACTTCTAGATATGCAACCAGTGTTCAGGGGTGGACATCCTCTTAAAAATATTCTGGTCTTGCATTCAGGTGGACAAAACATCTGAGGAATAGCTGTTACCACAAGATAAATGTCTGTTCTTTATCAGAATGTACATGCCTGTTTGTTCCTGCCTTTACAGTAAATCAACTTAGTATGATATTAAAAATTGAAAGGCAAAAAGTTAAGAAGAAAACTGAAACAGAGAACCCCAACTAAACTAGCTTTACTAGCAAACCTGAAGCACCCAACAAAACAAATATACATCAAGCTGTGTCTCAGCAACAAAAGGAAATGAAGCTAAACAGCCTGTGCAGTTTTGCCAGTGGCTGGCAGCAGCACAAGACCGTACAAAACATGTGAGAGAGCATCAGTCAGGAATAAAAGAATCTTAGTCTCAGAATCACGCACTTCATGTAAGGGAAAACAATTAAGATGTGCCTAAATGTTCTGCACTTGAAAGAAATGTATTTCTAGAAATATGTATTTTGTAGCACATGATCTTGAGGCATCACTAGCTGTTACGTTCATATAATTTCCTTACCCTACTGGAGGCAACGCTGACATTGCAGTAGATTTAGCGAGAAGAGCTGGCCAATTTTTCAGAAACAAATAATCTCTCCCACACAATACAGCTGAAAGCAGCAGTTACACAGGGCTAGGAGAGGAACAAAGAGCTGCCAGAACCCAAGAGTTGACAGGTTGGACAGAAACCAAGGTCAACATAGTGAAGTTCCATGCTGTGATCTAGTACCAGATGCCTCAGAGGACAGCACCAGAAAATAGCACATTACAAGTATGGAATACTTTCCACTCAGAAATATCTCTTTCACTGGTGCTGGAAACTGCAAATCTGTGTAGTTAGGAACCCCCTTAGATCCCCTTAGCCACAGAAACAGGGCTTCCAAATCATCTTGCCATTAGTTTGTGATAATGCCAGGTATTGTCTGTCTAAATCCCACAAGTCTTCTTCAAATTATTGCAAGTTCCTGGCCACATATTCTAAGCTTTCATGTTGTGCCACAAGAAGAATCTTGCTGAAGCACCTATGGAGGGTTCAAGACACCAAGCTTTGATTTCAAAGAATGAAATATAGTGCTCTCATAAGGAAACTAAGCCTGAAACAGCATGCTTCAAGAAGGAAAGTAGCATTTTCAAGAAAAAATTATATGCTATCTGGGTAATAGATACAGCCAGTTCATAGGTGGCCAAGGAAGAGTCTATAGTTTTTTAATGTCTTTTTTTTTTTTTTTTTTTTTTT
>NW_020956540.1:137002-139414 GCF_003031625.1 Empidonax traillii
ACACCAAGCTTTGATTTCAAAGAATGAAATATAGTGCTCTCATAAGGAAACTAAGCCTGAAACAGCATGCTTCAAGAAGGAAAGTAGCATTTTCAAGAAAAAATTATATGCTATCTGGGTAATAGATACAGCCAGTTCATAGGTGGCCAAGGAAGAGTCTATAGTTTTTTAATGTCTTTTTTTTTTTTTTTTTTTTAATATATATAAGTATTCTTAAAATCTCTTACTAAGTTTAGAATATTTGTTTAGAGTTTGTCTTCCATGACTTGTGCAGCACTATGCATCATGGTGTGATGACATTAGTTCAGTTTTGAAGGCACTTACAAAGATGCTGAGTTTGCTGGAACTTGTTCTACTGATGTTTGTGTTTTGTTTAGGCACATTCTATATTTACCTGTCTGTTGTTGCTGCAATCTTTAGCTCTCTAAGAGCTTAATGCCTTTTTTATATTGTGGCACCCAAAAACTGCACACAGCACTTGAGAGGAGGCTGCACCCATGCACAGTACAGAGGGACAGTCCCCTCCTTTGACTGTCTAGCAATATCCTGATGCACGCCAGGACACAGTTGCGTAAGGTTTTGCATTCACCAGAAAAAGCAGGCAGGCTATTAAATTATTTTCTTGTCTCAATTTCATAATTCAGTGTTCTGGTTTTGAAATAGTTCAAATGCATCCCCTGCTGTGTGATGTGCAATGATGAAGTGAGGAGGCAACCCAGAGGTGAGCAGCCCTGTGTTGCAGGGCCAGCTGAGGTTTAGCCATCACTCTGGTGAGTGGAAAAGCTCTAATTCAGCCTGGTGTCTGGTCTTTGGTGGTTGTTTTTTTTTTTTCCTTGATTCATGTGTGGAGATCACTGCTAGAAAAGTTAGCTAAATTCTCTGGGAAGTGAAAGCGCTTTCATGGTCTGTGTTGCCACACCGCAGGGAACACAAGTTTGGCAAGATGAGATGGACTGAATATGATAAAGTGAAAAAAGAGACTGCAGGTGCTTGAGGGAGGTGAGGGCTAATCTACAGGCTCTGCAGTAGAGATGGGATACAAAACCATGGGGGTTTTGAGGTCCTTTATCAATTTTCCTGAAATTGCCTCAGCTGTTACAATGTGAGCCTTTTAACTGTGCAGCTCAATTAACTGTCACACCTTTCCAGAGAGAAAATATGTTTCTTTTAAATAAATTGTGAGTTAAAACCCAGATGAAAATTCCTTAAAAGTGGGAAATGCTGATAGATGATACCATTGGAAGTCTGAAAGTCAGAGGATATATGCTCCTTTCTGCTGCCTGGCATGAGATGGTTGTGTTGGGAAGGGGCAAGGTGCTTGCACTGGAACAGGTCCTTTCCTCCTCCTCCTCTGTTCCATGAGCAGTCAGCATGGCAGCTGTAGTGGGGTGCCTTCATGCCCTCTCAGCCAGGAGTGCAACCCATAACAGAGGGAAGAAGGGACAACCTGAGGAGCATGACACTGCCCAGCTGCAGCACGTAGCCTCTTCTCCTGCCATGTACTGGTGGCCTGGCACTGCTTGAGGTCTCGTGCCCTGCTGGAATCAGATGGGGACAGTGCCCCAAATCATCTCTGTCTCCATGACTACTCCTCTGGTTTCATCAGCTTAAACTCCTTGTGACGACACCCTTCAGCACTTCCTGAGACCCAGGATGTCCATCCCTCCTGTGCTGCAGATGACAGAGCTCTGTTGCTCAGGCTTCTGTCTTTTGTTTCTTAAGGTAAATTACTGACATAGGAGAAGTTGAATAATTAACTGGATTGACTGCAAACTTCACCAGAATTTAAAAATTAGATAATTCCATATAATTTTGGCTTTCCTCCTTTTCTTCAGATCTGGCCAAGCTGGAGTAGGAGAGTGGGCAGGTGCCTGAGGCTGTAACGGGGTTTGGGTCAGGGTGGTTGGTACCTGCAGGAAGCGCTGTGCATGCTGGCCACGTGCTCCACTGTACTGGTCTAGGGGCCTGTGGGTGTGCATCAGCCCCACAATGGAAATGCTCTGGATTAAAAATCCATGGAAACGACTTTCTCCATGCAGACTTTTTCCCAACCCCTGTCTTTTCACAGGGGTTCACAGTGTGGTCCCACAGACATTGTGCCACAGCTGAGAAAAGTGAGTTGCAACACATAGGTGGGAAGGGATAGAAACTTCCTAAACCTGTTTTTTGTCAAAGAACAGTATATTGGTTAATTTTACTTCAGCCAGAGGAACACTTCAGTGTCAAACAGCTTACAGCAGGTCTCCTACTCTTCTATACCTTGCACAATCACTGACTCCAATGTCAAGTGAATATTAAGTACTAGTGCAGTGAATGAAAATCAGACCCAAAGTTACCTCCTCCTTCTTCCTAGTACCTTGCTCAGAAAAGTTACAGTTTGGGATTTTGTGCCCTTTTTTTTTTTTTTTTTTT
>NW_020956540.1:140244-141611 GCF_003031625.1 Empidonax traillii
TTTTTTTTTTTTTTTTTTTTTTTTTTGAGAGAGAGAGTCAGAGAGAAAGAGGGAGAATGACTGTCAAAATTTTAAACATCTTGAAAAATTGAAGATTGGTAAAATCCTCCATCCTGAACTAGAAAGGTGCTGTGGTAAAATCCTTTATCCTGAACTAGAGAGATGCTGCTGTCTTTGGCTGATGGTGCTTTCATCTTCTTTTCTGTGCAAAGCAGCAGCAACTTGCAAATGCATGCTAGTGTTTATTTTGTCTAACTGAGAATAGATAGCCTACATTTCTACATTTCTAATGTCAAGGATAGGGCCAAACAAACGAAGGAGAAACTGCTCATCTAGCAAAACTACTGACCAACACATGCTGCAATAGGAAATGGAGCTAGGAAACGGATCTAGGGAAGACTGGTTACAGTATCAGTCTTGGGTTCAAGATAGAGAATTGTCTTTCAGACAGTGATTTATGGCCCATAAAGACATGGTTCATCATAATGCACTTGACTTGTGTCTTTATTTCCAGGTGATATTATGAATGAATGAAACAGTCAAAAAACTTTTCCAGCACATTTTCGCTTAGTGGAAGTCCTTACAGTTGGCAGGGGTGTTTGGAATGGGCAAAGGCAATTTCTCAGGCTGTGGTTGAGTGAAGGAGATGGCTCAGGATTCTCTCTGCCTTGAGCTGCAGCTCCGGCTCTGGGGAGGTTGAGAATGTGAAGTTGCTGATTAATGATGTTTTCAGCAGGAGGTGCATTTTCAACACAGGGTTTTTTTAAAAGCCCCAACATTTATTTATTCATTCCTTTACTCTGTGATAATATATGCAGTTAATGTGCTTCAAAAGCACTTTCATGCTTTAAGGGAGAGGTGTCAAATAACGCTGTAGAAAGGTGTTTTTCCATCTGTTTGTACTGTGTTTTTATGTTACTTTTTGTGGGGCTTTCTTTTTTTTTTTTTTTTTTTTTTTTTTTTTTTTTTTTTTTTTTTTTTTTTTTTTTTTTTTTTTTTTTTTTTTTTTTTTTTTTTTTTTTCGTAATCCAAGCTATTTCTGAACTGGCTATTTCAGAACTGTGGGGTCTGTTGCTACATACTTTGTGTCTTTGGAGATTATTTGTCTGAATCCTTCTACTCTAGTCAAAAGATGAAAAGAAAGTCTCAACAACAGCAAAATAAGTAGTGACTCGATAACCTCTACAGGTGGAGTGGCTCAGGGTGTAACACACTCCAAAGAGGTCCTGTGGAAGAGGGGTATTGTGCAATGCTGGTAGTGCTGTCACAAGGAGCACGTAGTAAGTTTTTTTTTGTAATGTGTGTGTCCCGCAGTAATCTCTGTTCCTCAAAAAAGTTGTCCCTTTCCATGCTGTCATCTAACAGAT
>NW_020956540.1:141632-144924 GCF_003031625.1 Empidonax traillii
ACACCAAGCTTTGATTTCAAAGAATGAAATATAGTGCTCTCATAAGGAAACTAAGCCTGAAACAGCATGCTTCAAGAAGGAAAGTAGCATTTTCAAGAAAAAATTATATGCTATCTGGGTAATAGATACAGCCAGTTCATAGGTGGCCAAGGAAGAGTCTATAGTTTTTTAATGTCTTTTTTTTTTTTTAATATATGTAAGTATTCTTAAAATCTCTTACTAAGTTTAGAATATTTGTTTAGACTTTGTCTTCCATGACTTGTGCAGCACTATGCATCATGGTGTGATGACATTAGTTCAGTTTTGAAGGCACTTACAAAGATGCTGAGTTTGCTGGAACTTGTTCTACTGATGTTTGTGTTTTGTTTAGGCACATTCTATATTTACCTTTCTGTTGTTGCTGCAATCTTTAGCTCTCTAAGAGCTTAATGCCTTTTTTATATTGTGGCACCCAAAACTGCACACAGCACTTGAGAGGAGGCTGCACCCGTGCACAGTACAGAGGGACAGTCCCCTCCTTTGACTGTCTAGCAATATCCTGATGCACGCCAGGACACAGTTGCGTAAGGTTTTGCATTCACCAGAAAAAGCAGGCAGGCTATTAAATTATTTTCTTGTCTCAATTTCATAATTCAGTGTTCTGGTTTTGAAATAGTTCAAATGCATCCCCTGCTGTGTGATGTGCAATGATGAAGTGAGGAGGCAACCCGGAGGTGAGCAGCCCTGTGTTGCAGGGCCAGCTGAGGTTTAGCCATCACTCTGGTGAGTGGAAAAGCTCTAATTCAGCCTGGTGTCTGGTCTTTGGTGTTTTTTTTTTTTTTTTTCCTTGATTCATGTGTGGAGATCACTGCTAGAAAAGTTAGCTAAATTCTCTGGGAAGTGAAAGCGCTTTCATGGTCTGTGTTGCCCCACCGCAGGGAACAAAAGTTTGGCAAGATGAGGTGGACTGAATATGATAAAGTGAAAAAAGAGACTGCAGGTGCTTGAGGGAGGTGAGGGCTAATCTACAGGCTCTGCAGTGGAGATGGGATACAAAACAATGGGAGCTTTGAGGTCCTTTATCAATTTTCCTGAAATTGCCTCAGCTGTTACAATGTGAGCCTTTTAACTGCGCAGCTCAATTAACTGTCACACCTTTCCAGTGAGAAAATATGTTTCTTTTAAATAAATTGTGAATTAAAACCCAGATGAAAATTCCTTAAAAGTGCCTCTCAGCCAGGAGTGCAACCCATAACAGAGGGAAGAAGGGACAAGCTGAGGAGCATGACACTGCCCGGCTGCAGCACGTTGCCTCTTCTCCTGCCATGTACTGCTTGAGGTCTCGTGCCCTGCTGGAATCAGATGGGGACAGTGCCCCAAATCATCTCTGTCTCCATGACTACTCCTCTGGTTTCATCAGCTTAAACTCCTTGTGACGACACCCTTCAGCACTTCCTGAGACCCAGGATGGCCATCCCTCCTGTGCTGCAGATGACAGAGCTCTGTTGCTCAGGCTTCTGTCTTTTGTTTCTTAAGGTAAATTACTGACATAGGAGAAGTTGAATAATTAACTGGATTGACTGCAAACTTCACCAGAATTTAAAAATTAGATAATTCCATATAATTTTGGCTTTTCTCCTTTGTTTCAGATCTGGCCAAGCTGGAGTAGGAGAGTGGGCAGGTGCCTGAGGCTGTAACGGGTTTGGGTCAGGGTGGTTGGTACCTGCAGGAAGCACTGTGCATGCTGGCCATGTGCTCCACTGTACTGGTCTAGGGGCCTGTGGGTGTGCATCAGCCCCACAATGGAAATGCTCTGGATTAAAAATCCATGGAAACGACTTTCTCCATGCAGACTTTTTCCCAACCCCTGTCTTTTCACAGGGGTTCACAGTGTGGTCCCACAGACATTGTGCCACAGCTGAGAAAAGTGAGTTGCAACACATAGGTGGGAAGGGATAGAAACTTCCTAAGCCTGTTTTTTGTCAAAGAACAGTGTATTGATTAATTTTACTTCAGCCAGAGGAACACTTCAGTGTCAAACAGCTTACAGCAGGTCTCCTACTCTTCTATACCTTGCACAATCACTGACTCCAATGTCAAGTAAATATTAAGTACTAGTGCAGTGAATGAAAATCAGACCCAAAGTTACCTCCTCCTTCTTCCTAGTACCTTGCTCAGAAAAGTTATAGTTTAGGATTTTGTGCCTTTTTTTTTTTTTTTTTTTGAGACAGAGAGAGTCAGAGAGAAAGAGGGAGAATGACTGTCAAAATTTTAAACATCTTGAAAAATTGAAGATTGGTAAAATCCTCCATCCTGAACTAGAAAGATGCTGTGGTAAAATCCTTTATCCTGAACTAGAGAGATGTTGCTGCCTTTGGCTGATGGTGCTTTCATCTTCTTTTCTGTGCAAAGCAGCAGCAACTTGCAAATGCATGCTAGTGTTTATTTTGTCTAACTGAGAATAGATAGCCTACATTTCTACATTTCTAATGTCAAGGATAGGGCCAAACAAACGAAGGAGAAACTGCTCATCTAGCAAAACTACTGACCAACACATGCTGGAATAGGAAATGGAGCTAGGAAACGGATCTAGGGAAGACTGGTTACAGTATCAGTCTTGGGTTCAAGATAGAGAATTGTCTTTCAGACAGTGATTTATGGCCCATAAAGACATGGTTCATCATAATGCACTTGACTTGTGTATTTATTTCCAGGTGATATTATGAATGAATGAAACAGTCAAAAAACTTTTCCAGCACATTTTCACTTAGTGGAAGTCCTTACAGTTGGCAGGGGTGTTTGGAATGGGCAAAGGCAATTTCTCAGGCTGTGGTTGAGTGAAGGAGATGGCTCAGGATTCTCTCTGCCTTGAGCTGCAGCTCCGGCTCTGGGGAGGTTGAGAATGTGAAGTTGCTGATTAACGATGTTTTCAGCAGGAGGTGCATTTTCAACACAGGGTTTTTTTAAAAGCCCCAACATTTATTTATTCATTCCTTTACTCTGTGATAATCTATGCAGTTAATGTTGCATTTCAAAAGCACTTTCATGCTTTAAGGGAGAGGTGTCAAATAATGCTGTAGAAAGGTGTTTTTCCATCTGTTTGTACTGTGTTTTTATGTTACTTTTTGTGGGGCTTTCTTTTTTATTTTTTTCTTTTTTTTTTTTTTTTTTTTTTTTTTTTTTTTTTTTTTTTTTTTTTTTTTTTTTTTTTTTTTTTTTTTTTTTTTTTTTTTTTTTTTTTTTTTTTTTTTTTTTTTTTTTTTTTTTTTTTTTTTTTTTTTTTTTTTTTTTTTTTTTTTTTTTTTTTTTTTTT
>NW_020956540.1:145423-167917 GCF_003031625.1 Empidonax traillii
CTCGATAACCTCTACAGGTGGAGTGGCTCAGGGTGTAACACACTCCAAAGAGGTCCTGTGGAAGAGGGGTATTGTGCAATGCTGGTAGTGCTGTCACAAGGAGCACGTAGTAAGTTTTTTTTTGTAATGTGTGTGTCCCGCAGTAATCTCTGTTCCTCAAAAAAGTTGTCCCTTTCCATGCTGTCATCTAACAGATGCACTGGAGGAGACTGTTACCTAATACTGATTGTCTGTGATAGTGACCACAGGATCTGAGCACTGTGGAAACCTCCAAAGGATCTGTGAGGCAGGTGGTTATTTCTTCTATCCTTCTCCTGTGCTGGTGCCATGTTGGGGCCTGGCATGCTCACAAAGATCTCCAGTGACAGAGTGTTCCTATATTTTACTCTTGTACCATTCTTACTGCTACATCGTTTATCCTCAACTGTTCCCTGGGTCTTCTATTCTGCAAATTAAGTCCATTTGTTTTTCTTTGTCCAATACAAAGCAGATTTGGAAAAAAGACTGTTCTCTTTCACTTTGCAGCATCCTTTTACATACTTGAGATTTTTATTATTTTTCTCTCAGCCTTCTCTTTAGGCAAACCAATCCCATTTCATTCAGTTTTTTGTCATACGACATGCTTTACACATCTCTGATCATTCCTGTTGCTCTGCCTGTTCACCTGCTCCTAAATCACACTGTCCTCAACCTTCTACATCTTCAGGCTACAGTTCAATTTTTGTAATCAAGCATGATGATGTCTTTTTCACAACAGAAAGGCTGTTGTTGATACAATTTCAGCTCTTGCTCTTGCTCTGAGTGATCGTAAGATCACTCCAGCACAGTGACTGTGTAATTAATGGTTTCCCATTTTGGATTTGCTAATGATCATTAGCAAAATTGGGTACAGCAAATTGCATTTGCCTCTAGAGAGGATCTTTTTTTGTTTCAAAATGCATCTTCAATTTGTCAGAAAGCTCTGAGCTTTGTCCTCTGCTGCTATGTTACCAAGGAAGAGTGTCCTGTTCAACCTTTCTGCAAATCCATTAGTATTGTTTGTCAGTGTACTTTGTGTATTTGGGAGACACTTCCCTTTCCCACTGGGAGAGGAGCTGACTGCTTCTGTCTCGCTCAGCTGTTTTTTCGATAGTGCTAAGGTCCTTTGGAAATCTGCAGTGTGCCACATGGTAACTATTCACAACATGCAAGCTATGCTGCCTATTGTTAGTAGTCACCAAACTATTTACTAACCAAAATGTCTTGCAATAGCCAACTACTTTACAGTCAAAAGATAGAACTAAGCATCCTCCAGACAGTTGGAGACAATGAATGTCATCCTCAGGCAGACACATAAATCACATCAGCTTAATCATCTTTGAAAGTGCTCATGCCTCGGAACTGTCTTAATATGGAGAACTGGGTGACTGTCTCAGACACAGGCGTGGCACAGACGAATCCTAGCCCGTCTTTTTGGTGGTCATTTTACTTAGCAGAGTGAAAAAGGCTCATGAAGAACTTCATTTTTCAGTGACCTGTGAGGAGGGCTCTGTTTCTGGTTGTGCTACTATAATTAGTGTAATAAACTATCAGTTATGGGAAGTTACTGCCTTCTTTCAAATCTGTGACTACAGACTTGAAATCAATACATTTGTTAGTTCTCTTTACTCTGAAAAAAAATTATCTATCTGGCAGAATAACCACCAAAGTCTTTCTGTGGACTTCAGAGTAAACTGAGTCAGTATGCAATAAGGTTTTTCAGCAGAAGAAAAGCACATCTTCATACAAGGAGTAGAAATTGCTTTATGAGCAACATTAAACTTTGTTCTTTGATGTTTATTTGGTAAAACCAAGTTGTATTAGTGTAGCTCACTGTTCTTGTTGATATTACTGTTCTATGCATTTCCCTGGTGCGCATTCTGTACTTAGGAATGGAAATTAGGAACACCCTACTTCGTGAACATTCTGATTTCGGTGTAATGGCTCAAGAGCTGTGTATATAATGTATATAGAATAATCTAATAATGCAATAATACCATCATGAAAGAATATATTTTATATATGTGTGTGTGTGTGTGAATATATCTCCCTCAGAACTTTTCCTATATTTAGATTTTCTTATCATGTGTAACATTGTGTTGGAGTAATCATTCTGGAAAATGCTCAGGCACTGCCTTACTGACAGTGATGAGGTGACCTCATCACTCTCTTCAACTACCTGAAGGGAGGTTATAGCCAGGTGGGGGTTGGTCTCTTCTCCCAGGCAACCGACAACAGGACAAGGGGACATGGGCTCAAGCTCTGCCAGGGGAGGTTTAGGTTAGATGTTAGGAAGAAATTCTTTACAGAGAGGGTAATCAAGCATTGGGACAGCCTACCCAGAGAGGTGGTGGATTCACCATCCCTGGAGGTTTTTAAGCAGAGATTGGATGTGGCCCTTAGTGCCATGATACAGTAATTGGAGTTGGATCAGGGGTTGGACTCGATGATCTTGGAGGTCTTTTCCAACCCAATCTATTCTATGATTCTATGATTCTATGATAAATCTTTCCTTGGTATTACACTCACTATTCACTGACCATAGCAACAGTGAGCCTTCCACTCAACACAATTCACTAGAGGGTCTTGTTTTCCTTTTGTGATCAGTTCCTCAGGAGTCTAGAAGCTGCAAGGAGAGATGCTTTGAAACTTGGTTTTCTTTTTGTTGTGCCTGTCATATTCACAGCAGACAATATCAGCAGATTTCCACACCTGTCTATATTGTTTCCAGTCCTCATGCTGCTGGGAGATGTGAAACCCTGTGAAACAACAGAAATTAAAATGTTTATTTGTAATAGTCATAAAACTATATAAAAACAAAATGGCTTTTAATGGGGATGTCTGACTAAGTTGAGAACAGAAAAGCTCTTCATAGCCTAACTAAAATTGTTCCCAAGAACTACTGATGTTACTATGTTTTTGTATTTTGCTTTGCAGAAAGCTTAAAGATTCTGTGACACAAGGTACTCTATAAGTATTAGGTGTTGCCATTGATTTCTACAGGGATGATGCATCAGTTAGCAAAGCTTCATCCATCATAACTATATTTCAAACTATTGTATGTGAAGTGTAAAGGCTTGAATCCATTTGTTATCCAGTTCTTGCACAATGACTGTGAAATCCTCTTTGACCTTGAAAATCCCTGAGTTTGGGTTTTCAGCGGAAACTGTGAGTATCAAGGTTGGGATATATGCAGGTGGGATAGAAGTCCATGTGAGAACTTTCACTGTTCAGAGCCTGATGATAAGATCATTTCAGCAAGAAAAAGAAGTCACTGATATCTTGACATCTTCATTGTAATGTTAAACAATGAGGGAGAACATGGGCCCATACAGGTGATTAACCTTCCCTGCGCCCCAAGGGCTGGCTGCTCACAAGCAAGGTCAAAGGCAGATGATGGCCCAGCCTGAGAAATCTGACTCTGTCACTGCTTGAACTCTGTCTGTGTGTTAGATAAATGTACGTTTGGGAACGCAGTGTTTTTTATTCTCTACTGAAGCATGCATGCTGTTCACATTTGATCCTGGGCAACTGGCTCTAGGTGGCCCTGCTTGAGCAAGGTGGCTGGACCGGATGACCTCCAGAGGTTCCTTCCAACCTTAGCTCTTCTATGGTTATACCATACAAGCTCCTTACTAATTTTTCCCTGAACCTAGAGGATTTTGATTCAATGCCTAATAACAGTTTCTTCTAGCGTCAGCCTGGTATTATACCACACTTTGTGTTTGCTTGCTGACAATGTGCACAGTGGGTAAGTGTCATGTTGCTTTTGGCACTGTGACTTTTACTAAATGTGTGACAAATGCTGTGCAATATGAAATACTGCAAGCCTCATGGTACTTATCAGCTTAACAAGCTAAAATGTATTTGATCATGTTATTTTTGCTTTTTATCTGTGCTTGATCATTTGCAAAATGCAATCATTTGCAATTGCCCTGCCTATTGTTAGCTCAAGTTGGTTCTGCTGAGTATTGAACTCGAATAATTTGAGAGTGTTATTCAATACAACGCCTGCTTTATTAGTTTCATTTTAATGTGTTGGACATCTTCATAGAGAGCTTTGTCTTAGCGGCCATTACAGGGGAAGATCAGTTTCCAAACAAGCTGCAGTGCTGCAAGCTACATTTTCTGAGGAAAAGAGAGAAAAGCAATGTAGGAAAATATATAGCTTGTCAATCTGTGTTTTTTCTAGTCTATGGTGTGAAGGCTCTTTCAAAGACTGAAAACATCAGGTATCAGTTGGTATAAATAGGTCATGCTGCATGCCATGAATTTTAGATTGTGTGTCATTTTCATTTACTTTTCTGTATTTTGAATGCATGAAAAAAATCGAGTGGAAAAAGCCTAGTGGATTTATCACCCAGCAGGTATTTGGTGACAGCTCTTGCCACAGGGATTATAACTCTTGTCGCTTTTTCCTTTAGCACGGGCTACACAGCCTGGGAATTTAAAATGCCAGCTAATGAGGGATTAGAGACATGTAATTTTTAGAACCCTTGTACTGTCAGGAGAAAAAATAACAGTAGGTTTCCACTGTCATTCACACCAACCTGATCTAAATTAGCTGGAAAGACTGCAGTGAAGGACACTTCAGTTTAAAACTCTTATTTTCATGTCAACTATGTGGCATTTCCTGGTCAACCTCTTTGCCTCCTATGAGGAGTGACAAGGCAAATTCAGTTCTAGAGGTGGCTGAGAGGATATTTGACTGCTTTCAGACTGCCGTCTAAGATGCAGCACGAGGTGTTGTCTGTGTATGAACCACTGCGCTTGTTAAATTTGGGCTTTAGGCTCTCCCAGTGCAGAACTCCTTAGTGGCAGACTGCAGATTTTGCTTTCATGGTCCTAAAAAGGTCTGAGAGATGTAGCTTGCCAAACAGCAATGGAGACAGCAAAAGAGACAGCTCTGGCTGGAGTTGTGCAAAATGAGTAAAGCTGGTTTCACCCACACCACTGTGAAATCAACTCTTCACATTTCCAGGATGCAGGAGGGAAATGTATACTAACTGTGCCTCTGCTTTTGAAAACAGAGTCTAATGCCTATATTATTTCTTGTGTGTTTCCCCAGTGCTCTCTTTAGAGGACTGATGTTGAATGTTATGAAGAGGTTTAGATGTAGTAAGAATTAAAATGGATAAAATATGAAGATTTTATTTTAAAAGAACTCATCTTCCACATTGGTAGAGAAGAGTGTTTTTAGCAAAGAAGCCAAAAAAAGGTCTAGTAGCAGTGGCAAAGGGCAAACTACTTTGACCTTGAATTCATATATCATCCTTAATACCATGATTCAAGCAAGTAGGATAAATAACTCCATGCCCTTTGGACACAGACTGCTGTGCACAGTGGGTACTTTCCAGTAATGGGGATATTTTGTCCAGTCTCCTCAGAGATACAGAGACTCAGGGCTGAGCTCAGACCCTCTTATAAACACAACTGAGACTTCTTCTTTGGTATTCAGCTATTTTAGCTGACGTTTGTACTAATTTATCTTTTGAAAAGTCTGTTCAGCTGGACTGCTGCCTACATCTGGAGTGAGGAGAGGAGTTACACAGGAGTGCTCTGAACAGACAGATAAGCAAGCCCACTCACCAAAAGCGGAACCACTTTGACAACTTCAGCATTTTCAAGCACTGATTACTGGCAGTGACAATCACTTCTAATGTACTCTCTGCTTGTAGGTATTGACGTGTTTGTTCTGATTCTCGGCCTTTGTTTAGGGCTTATTACTGTGATCACTTTTTCTGTTGTAGGTTTGCACATCAGCAGTTTAATTACAAAGACAGTCCTCTCCTAAATGTCAGCTTGCTATATTTTTGCTGTCCCTGTAGCCATTAACGCCTTTGTACTGATTCATGGGCATGGTTTTATGCAGTAGACCTTGCTATCAACCTTGACGTCAATATTATTTGTCCTTCTCATTTAAAATAGAAAAAAAACCCCCAACACCTCTTGTTTTTCCTGTGATACAAAAATGTTTGTGTCACGTTTATATATGCATATTTACAGCTCTGTATGAGGAAGATATATATTCATGAAAATGGGGGGCATTTATTTTGACGAATGGTAGTGTGTTGCTTAGTGACACATCAGGTCATATCACATTGTCACTAAGCAACTAGATGTAATCTGACAATATTATGAATCCTTTTTCATGTGTTTACTGATTTCTTAGAAGTACAAGTATTTTTTTGCCCTGACCACTAGTAATTAACTGTAAAATTCTGTTTAATGTTTTTATTTTCACTGGTTCTGTGGTTGTTATTTAAAGTCTCCTCAGTTTGTCACCATTGTTCTCATCTCATCTCAGATATCCCAGAAGGCAACACTCTCAGTTGCTCCAAATGTGAATTACAGCTAAGTGAAAATAAAAATATTATCTTTTTTATCATGTTAAGTTTTGTGCTCTTCTAGCTTTCATCACTTACACTAATCAGTGACAGTAATTCACTGTGTCAATTCATTTATCAAATTACAAAGGTATTTTTAGCTTGGATCATGGTTGTTAGGTAAAAATAACTGTGCTTTCTTATGATCCAAACTGAAAAGGAACTAGTGAACCAGTAGATGATGCAGGTGGCTAACAAAGCTACTCCTGTGATCCACTTGGTCCTTCTTTGAAGCCACCCCTTCTCAAAATTTGGAGGACATTTTTCTGATATGAGCATTTTTCTTTTCATACAAGCAACAGACTATGCACTTTTTGGTGTGCATGGTTGACTCAGGTGTTACTCAACCTTTTTGGGTGTCCTCCTGCAAAAATGTTTTGTGACTCACAGGAGTGATTCCACTGTATAGCCATCAATTGGCTTGAAAGCTTTTGAAAATATGAACTATTTGGTAGGAAAGCTAATATAGCTCCCACTTGCTCAGAATTTTCCAGTTGTCTGCTTCTGCCTTCCTCTGTGCTGTCCTGAGCATAAGGATGGCAGAAGTGCTGTTGTTCTGTGATGAAGGGAGACCTTCCTGGGGACGCTCACCTCCCTTTCATAGTTTGTGGGTTTTATAGAGCTCCCTTGGCTTTTATCGTATGTGGCAGGGAAAAGCTGAGAAACAAAAGCAAATGTTTCATGTTTGGGGTCCTCTTGGGTCGCTTGGCCAGAATACACTTGCTCATCTTAACTGAGGCTAAGAATAAGCTAAATATTAATTCCAGGTGGCATGCTGATGAACCATGCATAGAATAGGGATGTGGCTAAAAATAGAATTGCTGCCTTCCAGTTAAAAAAAAAAAAATTAATAAAAGTTTTGAAGGGCAGGAGTAACCATTAACTAAGCTGGCACCCTCCCAGCCTTTGCTTGCACAATTTCAGTGTGGTGCAGTCTTGGTTCTGGTCAGGCTTTTTGAGCATTACTGTAGTATAAATGTCACTCAACTACAAATCAGGCAGCTCCTGTCTCCTTAAAAGTAGAATCTGCTATCCTAAAAGAAGACAGAAAAATTCACTTGAAACCAGGGCAATTTCATATTTCTTTCAAATGTGCAAGCATTGGCATTACTCTCAAACGGTGCCATCCGTGTGGGCGATAGGCAGTATATTTGTATTAGTAGCTGCCAACATGATTTCAATGCTGTGGTCTATAATGCTTATCTTGCATATTCATATGGGCTGCTGTGTGAAGCTGACCCAGGCAAAGTGAGCCTGCTGTACCTTCCTCACATCTCCCCCACCTTCCTGCATCTGGTCCTCTGCTGCAGGCTGTGAAGGTGAGGGATGGTGGCAATTGCCTTGAGTGTAACTTGGGAGAGGAATGGGGGGAGCAGCAGGGACCAGGCAGGGAGCACCATAGCTGCAATGGATGACAAACCTGTCCTGCAGCCTCACTGACCCCGGTCTGAAAAGGTTAATGATTACAAGAGGATTGGTATCATATATTGCAGGGAACAGTGTTGTGAATGCGTCAAACAGCACAGCGTGGCAGCACTTTCCTCATGGTCCCAGGGCAGTCACTGCTTCTGCGTCCTCCCTCACCCCTGCAACAACATTTCAGAAGAGCTCATTAGGAGTTGACTTGCTCAGTGAAGCACAGTCAACAGCTACTTGTGCAGAGGCACCTCTTTTTATGCATCCCCTCCCTTAAAAAAGCACTATCAATACAGAATTGCATGTTGTGTCTTACGTCTTTTACAAGAGCATATGAACTACACTATACCTCTCGGAAAAAGAAAAGAAAAGGAATGTATTCAGTAGGTAAACCTTGCTATGCAAAGCGTTGTAAATCTGGGGGTACCTGTCTCTCCTCATGTATCAGTAGAGAAACCTAGTGCAACCATGCTCGACTTGTCACACCCTCTCCTTTCTGCTTTATCCACCTTCTCTTCTTTTCAAACAATGAAAAGTGAAATCCTGAATCATTTTAAAACTCATGTTTTAAAATATCTCCTTAGACAGGCTCTGTTGGGCTCCACTGACCAAAGTCCTATGTTGCATATTTATCCCTTCTCAATATAAACTCTTGTAATTTATATGGTGTAAACTGATGCAATTCATGTGTGGTAGGAAGCTCTAAATTGTTCTATCATGGATTCATTTTTACATCCATCTCTAGAGTTCAGAATATACATGTAGAGGCAGGAGGGGCAGACAATCCAGACTTTGCTCTTTTGCACCTGTGATAGGTCAGAAAGGATTGGACTGGACTGGA
Source organism: Empidonax traillii (assembly GCF_003031625.1). Classification (NCBI taxonomy): domain Eukaryota; kingdom Metazoa; phylum Chordata; class Aves; order Passeriformes; family Tyrannidae; genus Empidonax; species Empidonax traillii. The sequence continues at coordinate 154,085 of NW_020956540.1, forward strand.
AGGGGTTGTCCTGGATGGGATTGGACTAGACTGGACTGGACTGGATGTGGTTGGATTGGATTAGACGAGACTGAGAGTACAAATCCATCTTAAAATAGAAGAGTTTGTTCTGGAAAAGGAACAGAAATGCAGAAGCAGCCATGTCGGCTGTAATCCAGTTCAGTAGATGCCTGACCGATGGAAAATGCTGCCAGGTCATGACACAAAAATAGTGCACTTAAAAAGTGAGAAGGAAATTCTGGGTGCAATTCTGGTTCCTGAGGCTTGCTGTCTACATTGATAATATTAAATCAGTGTCAGGCCACAGCCTCCAGAACCTGTAATCACTCATTGTGAAGGGCACATTCCTTACCACCATTTTGGACAGGGCTGACTTGCACGGTTTTAGACAGGTCTAGATTTAGTGGGGGGCTAAGGATGATTCCCAGCAAGCTGCCTGTCTGACACCCAATCATTGTTGAGGCCATTAGTGTGGTAGGGTGGCTGTGGGCTGCCCCAGGGCCAAGGAAATGTCCCATAAACATTTAATTTGCAGATTGGATATAGTTATGGTGTTGGAAGTGCACCTGGTTTCTTGGAATTATTTGCAGATTTTATGAAATCGCCATTGTAATTAACATTGGTTGCAAGCTCCTTTGCATTTTTTGGGTCTTATACTCTGAAAATGGCTGTCACCATCCATCTTCCAAGAAGGAGCAACACCTTGATAAACTGATCGGGCCAGACACAACAACAGATGTCAGGAAAGGCAAGCAATCTGCCAAGCTCCTTCTTGGACTTGATGGGAGAAGATGTTTCTAGAAGACTCTCCAGCATAGGCTTACCCAAGTGTTTTGATTTCTTTTTGGACTGCTGTGCAAGTTTTAACAAAATGTTCCTCCTGCAAACAGCTTTCTGGCCAGGGGCACAAGTTTCTAGCATTTGCTAAAAAAAAAAATCAGTCAGTGGAGGTTTATCACTTCTCCTGGGGTTTTGTACTGAAGTGCATTGAAAAACATTTAAGAAGTAACAGCAGAAAATAAAGAGATGGTCTATTCGGTTCAGTAGCAGGAAGAATTACATGAATCCCTCTGTATGTGATTAAGGATGGTCTGGTGCCTCTGTCTAAATTCACCCTGGAGCAGAGATTTTCCTCTGTCCAAACAACTTCAAACTTGGAGGGAGGAGGAAGAAATTGAGCAGATCAGCAAAGGACCATTACTTGATTAATAAGGCAATAGTGGTTGCAGTGTTTAAATTGTTTAAACCATCACCTATTTATGAACTAGATGTGCTGGTCAGCCAACAACAGCTGTATGCTGCCTATGGGCATTTGTTGTTCAGGTGCAAAAGCAGCTCCTTCTGGGATTGCTAATTTGCAAAAGTTTTTCTGTGAAATATATCACTGGGAATGACACATGGAGATTTTGGGGAAAACGTATCTATTTTAATCCAGTTTTTTTTGTGACCTCAAAACCCTTTTACACTTTTAGTGTCACAGCTTTTGCTTGTGGTTATCCTTTATCCTGGAAGAAAAGACCAATCAAAAGAGTCAGGCTGAAGTCCCAAAGCATTCTGTCCTGTGCTCAAATCTTTGTAAAAGATAAATTGCCTCTCAGATGTATCACCTTACTGTTACAATTACTAGGAAATACATTTTCATTTAATTTCTAAGAACTGATAGTTAATGGAGATTAATTGAATAAGACAGAAGCAATTAATTGAAACATCCAAGAATTCAGAGGGCTCTCAGAGCAAGCGTTTTGGCTGTAGATGATAATATCTAGTCTGAGGTTAGGGAAATCTCCTATTCCAGGATAGTGTATTCTCACGGCAGTGACTTCTTGAGGTGAGGAGGAAGGCCATAAACCACTGAGTCTTGTTCCACCCTCAGTCTTGTGAGGGTCTGGGTGAAATGAAACTGCATCAGTAACAAGCAACAAGAATCTCTTTAAATCTGTGTCTTTGTGGAGTTAAGGGGTACATACTGTATTGAAACCCAGAATATTTCAGTGACAGGAAGAGGGACAAAATCAGTCTCACTGATGGTAGCTTAGCTTTGGACAGCTGTTACATTTGTTGCTCCCAGGTGTTTATGCATTCCGAGTTCACGGACGTCCGCTCAGAAATCAGGCCCAGAGCTCCTCAATTTGGTACTTTAAGATAAATCATCATTGATTTTGGGTGTATTAGTCCATAAATCTGAATACTGAGAATCTGTTTTGGAAAAATTGTAAGACATCCCTGTAAGTGGAGCCAATAATTTTACAGCCTTTCCATGCTGAGCTGAGCATCCCATAGACCATTGTAAATAAAAGACAGATACATAAAGGAAAGAAACATGAATCAGGGTAAAGTACTGAAATTTGAAAGGGGTCCATGACAAGGAATGGTGGTGAAGTGTTACTGGGGTAACCACAGGTCTCTGGAGGGCTGAATTTAAATCTTGCTTTGGTTTCATCACAGGCCCTATTTGTGCCACAAAATAGCTGACCAATACTCCCCAGTAAAGATCCGCAGTTGGAGTAATAGGACATTTGTAAGCTAAAAGTTCAGAGCACTGGAAAACCTCCATGGACACCCTCTTTGATGCACACTTGGCACTTGCTAGTATTGGTACAGCAAATGACCTATCACTGTGCCTCCATCACTCAAGGAAACTAAATGGGGAGTAGAGTTAAAATCATGTCCTATGTGAAGCAGTGGATAACTTGAATCATCTCAAACATGGAACGGGAAAAGGCAGTTTATTCATGCAAGAATAGCTCATGTTTTAAGACAACTGTCAATGTCTGACAATAGTTGTTTCCCCCCTTATTGGAAAGAAGAGCCCTTGTTTGATGGATCAGAAAGGTTTGACAGAAGGATCAGGGTAGATTCTTCTCCCATCTGCATGCCTCCTTTGCTAGGAATGATTTGTTCTCTATCATTTTTGAATGGTCATTTTTCATCTTATTGTTATGAATATTTAGTTCTTTTAGTTCTGAAAGGGTACAAGTTCAGTATGACAAAGGGAAAGGGAAAGTACCCGAGGAAATCTCTTCAACAGCTTGCACCTCCCACACGGGGTCAGAAACTACTTGCTGTGCTGTACTGAGAGCTGTGAATTCCCACTGCTGCATTGTGGAGGCAGGAATTGGGGTTTCTTAGTACTTCTCTCCACTGACCTCAATTTCAGATGGAACCAGTCTGTTCTTAGGTTGCATGGAGCTAACTGATGTCTATGGCGATGCTGTGTATAGGCTGTTTATTCCTAGAGGGCAGTGGGAAAACATTCTATTATGTATTAAGTACTTCTGACCTTTCAGATTTTTTTACCATATATTAGCATAATTTTTTCTTGCAAGTGCATGTATGATTTTATAAGTATGCAAATGTATCCGCAAAACTCCAAGGTATACTTTCATTTGTAAACTAAAAGTAAATACTTAATTTAAAATGTGATATTTGTGTATTTTTTCACATATAGAAGTCATGATATATTTTCTTATAAAAAAAAAAACAAACAGATAAAAAGTAATACAAAGCCCCAAGATTTCATCACAGTGTTTGCTTTATAAGCAATGCAGTATTGGTAGTCAAACTATGCCCTACACAGCAAGCATCCACACATCTCTCTTAAAGAAAGGGATACAGTGTCCATGTTGGGTTTTTGAACAGTGCAGGAAGGGCAGATGCTCACTGATTTTTCATGCCTACCTTCGTATTCAGCTTATTTACTGATAACTCCCTTATGATATGGTTGAGGTTAGAGAACACTTCAAATGCCTTACTGCTTTCCCAGAATTTAGCCCCAAGTGTGGCTGGAAATCTCAGTGCAGTGGTATGCTCTGGAGAATTTCTTCCCATCTCCTTGCAGATGAAGTTTGGCAGCATGCACCGAGAACAGCCTTGTCATTTATGCCATTGGCATTATTGATTTCAGTCTTAGCTTTAAAACAGAACTTAAATACTGTTGAAATATAAAAAGTTAGTAAGGCTTATTTTCCTCTCTGCTGGGTGAAAAGACTGTCTGCCAGGTTGAGAACACACAGCCTAGTAGTCTCCTCTGTGGTGTAAAGTGGGTCTGGGAAGGTTAGGAGACTCCCGTGTTCTCTGTAAAGTCCTCTAAACGACTTAAGTTTCATCATGGTAAAGTGTATGTTGAAACTCGAATTGCTCTCCATAGGTCCACAAAGAAAAAATAAACTTCCAAAATTGCTGAGAAAGGAGGGGTTTGTGGAAATGGCAGTGCATTCCAGCATGGTAGTGTTGAGTTTTCTCCTCTTTTAATAGGGACTTCACGTAAAAACACAAATAATTGCCTGTGTAATTTACCACTGGGAACAAATGTAGCCTTCCAGTACCTAACGGGGATGTACTGGAAAGCTGAGAAGGACTTTTCACTAGGGCGTTTGGTGATAGGACAAGAGGTAAGGACTTTAAACTGAAAGAGGGCAGGTTTAGCACAGATACCAGCAGGAAATTCCTTACTCAGAGGGTGACAAGAACACAGGAAGAAGTTGCCCAGAGAAGTTGTGGATGCCCCAACCCTGGAAATATTCAAGACCAGGCTGGATGGGGATTTAAGCCACCTGGTCTAGTGGGAGGTGTCCTTGCCCGTGGTGGGGAGGTTGGAACTACATGGTCTCTACCTTTCCTTTCAACTCAAGCCATTCTATGATTCTATGCATTTCTATAGATTTCATAGGCTTTAGTAACCTACATGAAAAATAGGACAAAATAGTACTACTTGTCTCCTGGCCTTTGTCTGTTTTACTGATTTAAACTGAAAGCTTTCAGAGCTGGGACCATCTTTGCAATTTGTATGTACGTGGACTCTCAGAAAGGGCTTACAGTCTCATCTCTTGCAGTGACATTGCTGAGCCACAAATATTTAACAGTTATTGTCAATAATTATTCCTTCACTGAGATGCAATGAAATGTGGAGAAGATTGTTTTGGGAAAGAAAAGCTTGTTATCAATTGGATGAATTGTTTGTAGTGGCCTGCATAACAGTGCAAAGTGGAATTATTCTGCTTTACACGATTGTTCTTGTAACTAAGGAAACTTCAGAACAGCTGCTGACTTATTGTTAACTTGTTTGCTAGTTAAATTTTCTAGAAGAAACAAAGGAAGTAGTTGTGGAAAAAAACTGTGGAAACTAGAAGATCAAACTGGGCACATTAATTATTTCTCTCTCTTTTCTTCATAACTGAGATATCCTGCATGCCTCAGCAAATTATTGTTGAAGCATCTGAAGTATTAACATGAAAAGCTTTAATTGAAAATATATCTCCTGAGAATTTCAGTTCTTTAGCTGTGGGCTCAGACCTCCAAGATTTTCATACATACTGCTGAAAGCTAGTGCACTGGGACATACAATCTTTAGCAGTGGATGATGCAAGTAATTAATTATTATAAAAAGTACTCGGTTGTCAGATTCCCCTCCCCACTGAGCTTGGTAAAGCAGCACAGCAGATATGTTCTTGCCCCAAAGAGCCTTCTTATTAGCATGAAATATGGGAAGTGAAAGAGATGCCAAAGCTGAGCAGAGCAATGAGGATAATTTTTTTAAGGTAATCCTCACAGCATCTTCATTCTCAACTATTTTCAAGTTTTTCTTTATTCTTAACTATTGGGTTTTCTTAAAGAAGCGAGGCTTATGAAATTGTACCAGTTTTCTCTCAGTATGCCTGCCTACAGTATCTCAAAGATACCATGTTTCTGAAAGTTTCAGAACTGAGGGAGTCTGAGAAGAGCAGAGACCTAGTTTGTGGCCCCTATAAAGAGAAAGGCAGGAACAAGAAAGACAACCTCAGCATGTAGCTGTTGGGAAAATTACCATAAAAACATGTCTCAGAAAAGCTATGCATATTTGGGCTGGGTTTTTCAAAAGGGATCAACAATACATCTGGACATGGAAATATGAATACTCTTCTTTTTTAATAATTAAAAACTGAGTGGCTTGTTTTTTGGGTCTTATTTTATTTAGGCTCATAAAATATTTTGAGCCAATATGGAGTAAAATTTTAAGGGCTGAGCTCTGAAACTTTCAACAGGCTTCCCAGCAGGAGCTGCTGGGTTCAAACACTGTTGAGAACCCAACTGTTTCAGATGCCCAAATAGACACTGATCTGCTCTGAAAAGTCATTAGGATGACCAGCCATCCTCATTTGTATGAAATGTAGGTCCTCATCCTGGCAGCCCAAAGACTTTTTGAAAGGTCTGTTTTAAAGCAGATTTCTCCCATTTTCTTCCTCCGTTCCTTAGAAGAGCAAATGATAGATATCAACTCCCTAACTGACATTACTGAAATTATCTTCACATAAAATCTGGATCAGGAAATATTTTCACAGTTTGATTTTGTTCTCATACAGAGGTCTGACCCTGCAGATACAAGTAAGAATAAAACCATGCCCTAGATGTCCCAACAATGTTTTTCTCTGTAATTCATGTACTGTAGAAGAATATTTTATGATACCTGAAAAGGTAACAGAGCAGTTTTCAGCCATCAAATGCTATTTTTTTCTAATGAAGTTCCTCAGGAATCAATAGTGGCCATGCATCTTAGCCAACAATTTTATCAGCATTCTGGACAAACAAAATTTCACAGATGATTTGTAATGAAAGCAGGTCAGCCACTTTTAAAAATGTGAAGTACTTGGTGACTGCAGGAAAGGATCAATGTAAAAACATATTTTCTTCTAGGGAATTCAAGGCTTTGTGGCTAGAAATCAGAGCTATGAAAACATTGTGGAAATCATCAAATAGCTGATGAGGAAAAACCCTGTGATGAAGAAGGCTAAACCAGTTAATACATAGTTGTCAGGAATGGAAGACTGGAGGTGATTTTTGTTTTGCATGTGGCATTTCTGAGACTGATATGGGAAGGCTGCATCCTCTAGGCAGTATTTTTAGAAGATCTGAAAAACTGGAAAGCTGCAGAAAGAAGCATGAGGAAAGGACAAAGGACTCCTCTTAGCAGCTTCAGCAAGGGACATTTTGGCTAGGCTGAAGGAAATGTTTCTTTTTTTATTTTTTTTTAATTTTTTTTTTATTTTTTGCATTGGATATCTGTCAGTATTCTATTGAACGATAGGATTTAGACATGATAGACATCTTTGGTAAAGCTCAGGGGTTTGTGCTGTGTGACCCCACAGACAAATCTGATTTAATCCTTCTTGGCTTATGCAGGTATGGATATTTGCAACACCCAGCTCTCACAGGACACTTTTTATCCACAGACCTTGGAGCACTTTATTTTTTTTTGTCATCTCCTCTGTTTCTCTTTCATAGAAATTGAAATGCAGAGAAATGGCAAAGTTTTCTAGGGGCAGGTGTTGGGAACAGAGCCCATACTCCCTCAATACCTCTGCCTTGAGCTGCTCACCTAACTTCTCTGCTCTTTGAGCAATACCATATCTGTTGCAGCAGCTTTCAGCCCAGTTATTAGCAACTCACTATTTCCATTTTTTAAAATGAGTGGAGCTCAATTGCCCATTGCAGATCAGTACTGGATCACAAATGATATCCCACTGCAGGATGGGTAACAACACTAGTGTATCAAAAGGATGATTTTCTCCAAAACCAAAAGAGCTGGACGTGTCTTGTTAGAAGGCAGCACCCGACACAAATGTCAAAGCTCTAATCTAAAGCAGCTGGTAGCTCATAATTGTGGTAAGTATCCCAATATAATTCCAGCTACATAAGGTATGAGATGCTAATGAGAGCAGTGAAGGTGAGAAGGATTACATTTAAGGGTGAAGGCTATGCTTGGTTTTCTTGCCAGTTCTGTTTTTAACTTGTAGTGTAAATGTGAACCAGCCTTTTAACCTTCCTATAGCTGTATTTTCACACTGAAGAAATGTGAGTAATATTTTCCAAGTTTTAAGAAGCTCTTTGAAATCCTTCACTTGTAAGGCATCAGAGGTCAATAATTGTGTTTGTTGTTTGGTTGTATTTTTCCACAATGATCCATAGAGAAGCAGTGGATAATGCAAGGCAGTTAATTCTCTTAAATGTGTAGCTCATAAATATCTAGAACCAAATAATGGAAGAGAGATTCAGATCTACTGAAGACTATAGGAATAATGGAACATGCCACTGTTTTGTATTTGATACATTTATTTTGAAAGAAATGCGGTGATTTAGTTTGTGTGTATGAAGTATGCCTGACATTTTCTGTTCATTTTAAACAGTACAGTATAAAAGAAAAATATTTCTCTTTCTGCTATTTTTGAGACTTCATTTTTCCAATTTTAGATGTGATCATCTGGAAAACGGTGAAGCTATTTGCTAGAACCATTTTGTTTAGCTGCTCTTATAAAAATTCTATCACAATTCACAGTTTTGTCTATTACAAAAATGTCATTAAAGTCTGTGAGCTTTAAAATTCATCTGTACTTGAGAAGAAAAAGAAGTGCCATATAATAACAAATACAACAACAAAGCACGAAATGGAATCGGTAGAGGCACATTATATACTCTTTGCAGTAATGTGCCATTGACTAATGGCTGAATATCCTGACAGTGAGCTGAAGTTTAACGTTTTGAAGACAAATTATCATTTTCTGTGATTTTTTTTTCAAAATAAAATCTTAAAAAGTACCCAGCAAGCTTATAAAAAATTGACTTGAAGACTAGATATCTATAAAGTTCCTTTTGCATTGTAGTCAGTGAACCACAACAAGACTAAGAAAACAAGTTCAAAACCTGTACACAAAGTGTGTACAAAGTGTGTTTAGCTTCAGTGATTTGGTGGGACTCTGAACCACTGTCATTCCCATTAATTGTTAACTTGGGTAAATACGCTTCAGGCTACCTCAAAATTTTTTTAAAAAATTAGAATGCTTATAGTGGAATCTCAGACATACCCTAAATATTAAAATTCATATGTGGTATATAGGGATGTGTGGTGGGATCCTTCGGGGTAATCCAAGTCACAACTGAAGGACTGCCTGGTTTGCTTTAGAGGTTGTGCACTTCAAGATCACTTTGAAAGTCCCTTGGCTGAGAACAATATCTGTGTTGTAGAGTGCTTGATGCCACATATGGACAGTCTGTTCCCAGTGCCTTCACTGCAAACTTTGCACTGATTTGGATGGACGCAGGACTTGGGTCCTCAATGTGCTCATACAATACTTTGAGGAACAAATATTTTTGAATCAGTGCTTTGTGAGTGCTGTTTGCTTCTACAAAATATGCATTTGATTGTTTTTTGCATGGATTAAAAGTGAAAATTAATGGTTTTTTTTAAGGCTCTGTCTTCTTTTTTCTCCTGTGTGAACTGGAAAGCTCTTACTGGGACTGGGGTGATAGCTAGTACCACTGTGCCCAGAGCTCTGGGACAAAGGAAGGAGATGCTATTATACAACCAAGGATATTTTCTTGGAAATAGGAAACAGCTTGCAGTTGTACAAAAATATGTCATCCTGGTCTGAAGCATTTCAACATAAAACTTTCCAGACTTGAACTATATAGAAATTGCATTTGCAGTAATTTTTACAGCAAGTACACTAAAAGGAGAATGATAGATTCAATACTAAGTTAAGAAATCTATAAAAGCAAAATAATGTAAATAAAATAACATTTCAATTTATATATACAGCATGTCAGGGTGCAGAATATTCTATCTGGTCCCCTCCACTGTTAATATCTGGCGTTAAGGCACTCAGAGAAGAAATTATGGCTTAGAAACACTATTTTTTATTTTTAGAAACTAATTGTTTCTTTTTCCATCCAGAATACCTAGGGAGTTTCTTTGTATGTGGATGTACTCTCTTGTGTACCTTCTTTTCCATTGCTCAATCACCACCTACAGGCTTCTTTATTGGAAACTGTCTTGTAATCAGTAATGGAATAGTTAATAATTGTTGTGTGTTACGTAAGTTTTCCCCTCGTTTGGTTTTTTTTTTTTTATTCTGATGTAGCAAATATTGTTCCACTAGGAGATAAAATGTGACTGCGAACAATGTTTTTTTCATTTCTAACATTAGTAGTATTGATTTACTAATTGTGTACTGAATTTCGTCCAATGAATTTACTACCATGGTGATTCTTGTTTCTTCATGTTAGGAAGAGTATTTCTTTCCAAGTTCAACAGATGAAAAAGAGATGAAAAAGTATTCTGATTGAAAACAGCCAGTGGAAAAAAAATGAAAAAAAACCCTGAAAAATATTAAACCCCACGACAATAAAAAATAAAAAAAAACCAACAAAAAACAATGGAAGAACAATATGAATATACTGTGGAAGCCCAATTTTAAAACCTATATCTTAGCATGAAAGTTCAAGAATTCTCAGTGTATATTAATGAAATGATCTCTCTGGATATACAGAGAGGCATATATGTGGAATGCTTCTGTTGGCATCCTCTTCGGCCGGCCTTACACTGCCACTTTTAAAAAATTACTACACAACAACACTCTAAATTAGAAAAAAGAAAAATCCTCAGCAGTTCAGGGTATCTCATCTTAACCCTTGAAAATAACAGACCTCACTGTGAGACTGGCAGCTTTGAAACAGCCTGCACAGGTAAAGTGAACAAATTATGTCATATCCCTGGTGTGATTATGAATGTTTCTTTTCCCTTCAATACGTAATTATTTTAATTTCAGTTATCTAGCGTTTGTGTGTGAAGAGAAGATGTCTCCTTGGCTTTGAGAGATTTTGCAGTGTTCTATTTCCCTACTGTCCAGTTAGATAGCACTGGATGGGCAGTGGGGTGATTTCCACTTGCTGTTGGGCAAGGTGGAAGAAAGCTAAGACATTATAAATTTTCTGATTTTTTTTCAGACACCAAAACACCAGATGAGAACTAGGGCCTTAAATTTAGTAATTATCCGCCCTAGATATCAAAGTTACCCGAGGGCCTTGAAATGGTGTTTTTCTGGTCTTGATGGTTGCTCATCAGCTCTTTTAGAAACAATTGCATATGAATCTTATGCTCCCAAGAGAGTAGATCTTCATACTGTCCAAATGGAATTTGTCTCCTTGTCCATGTTGATCACTGCTGCTTTTCCCTTAAGCTTTGTGAGACACAAGCTTAAAATCTCAACATGCTAAGCCATGGTTACATCTGTATGAAATTCAACTTTATCAGAATTTTCGGGCCAATTTTCAAAAGCATTCAACATGATGAGACTGAGAGAAATCCAAAAGCATTACAAAAACTGTAATGAAAGTGACAACAAAAGTAATAACAGGAAGCTATTTCAATTAACGTAATTTCTGGTATGGAGAGATGTCCTATTTTTCTCATTTCATTCACCTTTCAGAATAATTATTCCGGAGATGGAAGAAGGATATACACAGCCTAGTTTCAAATGTTTAGCTCTCTAATATCCTCATCCCAGGGATACTGAGCATTTTTTCTGCTTTCTGTGCAACAGTTTTTCTGGCTCAAATCATAAAGAAATGGCAATTAGGCTTCACTTGAATTTTCTCCTCTCCCACTCTTGGGCAGCAGCACAGAGTATGCAAAACAAAGAATGAAAAGCGGGAATTGTCTTACTAGTAATGGAGCAGGCAGGTGGTAACCCAACTTTCAGTTCCTAATGTGTATGTGTGATGGAGAAAGGCTGTAATCATCCAAGTCAGAATAAAGTGCCTTTGCACAAACCAGTCTCTGAATGATGCAAACCCATGGTTGCCTGGCAATGTTTTTAAGCTTTTGATACTGCTAATTTGTTACGTATTTTTCACACAGCACCACTCTTAGATAATTACTGTAGTTGGTGCCATAGAAAGGAATCTTGAAATTGCATGTATTAGATGGTTTTGCTGATGAGATTGCCTGCTAGCAATCTTCTCATTGTCCTGTGATGATTCCAAGTGATATTTTACAGACCGTGAACGTGAGCTGGAAGCCTGGGAGTTATTGGATCAGATTTCTGATTTTGGCAACAGCAAAACATATTGCATGATGTTACGTGAATAGCGAAAATCCACTGTGTTCCCATATCACTGGCTGTTCAGTGGAGAAATGACAAGAAATGATGCTTACCTCAAGCAGATGCTGTTAGACTATATCATTGTAAAGGATGGCAAAAGCTCCTGCAGTCAAGCTCTGAGCATATGCAGATGGTTATCTGGACAATTTATTAGTTTTCCTACAGAAGGTACTGAGAACCCTCCTTTAGCAGATAATTGTCATCTGAGCTATTGTTGCTTTGAATTTCCTCATCTGCCAAATGCTGCTATGGCTGACATACATACTTTTAAAAATAAACTTCATTTTTCACTTTTTTTCCTTGTCACATGCTTCCGTCTCGTTTTACTTTCATTTTTCCATCCAGATCTCATCTCCTCATATCCCCTTTTTTCCTTTTCTCACATTACTGTTTTTCTCGTCTCTCCCTCCTTTATATTGTTTGCTTTCTCTTTTTCCTTCACAGTATCTTGTCATCTTTTCCTCTCTTGTCTTTCACCTTCTTCTTCACGTGTCCTTTTTTCTATCACTAAACTCTCTCCTCTTCTTCCTTTCTACTCAGTGCATTTATAAAACATTTGACCATTCAAATATTTTCTGTCTCTGCTCTTCAGGCTTCTGAATGATTGCTGTAGTTTACCAAAGCATAATTACCACATCAAAGAGGAACTGTCCTCATTTAGGTAGGATTTCAGCCTTTTCAGATTTTTTTAAAATGTTTGACCTAATTAGAAGTCCCATTTAAAATGATACTTCTATGGAAGCAAGGAGGAAATAGTACAAGTTGTTGCCAGGCTATTGACCATATCTTACACAGAATTTGAGAAATACAAAAATGTCAGAAATTTTATTGAAAACATATCTTTTATAAAAACCTTACAAGTGAGTTGTAGATGTAGAAATAATACTGATGGTTGGATATAATAACATCCGGCTTTCATGATAATAGCACAGTCTTCCTCTATTGAGTAAATATGTATATTTTAAAATCATAAGCAAGTCAAGAGATGCAATGTCTACACTTTAAGACAACGGTCATTATTTTATGATCTAATTGCAGCAAAATCATTTTTTTTTTCATCACATGCTTTTTATGGCTTTCTTGTTCCTAATGAGGTAAATTCACTTTCCACAGAGTCCTCATAAGAACTGTATATAGTAAACTGTTGAGAGTTGTGATTTCCCTTCTGTAATGTAAGTTGTTACGTTCCCCAACTACAAAGTCTTTATACGTAAGTTTATGCTATAACCGCTTGTTATTTTAACTCTGAATCAGTACAAGTCTCTTCCAATCCCATTTCTGAGACTGTGAGTCTGCAGTTATTAAATCTGTTAAAATTAAAATTGGCAGTAAAATGACACATGTTAACAATCACACTGATTAATAAATCAGAAGAGTAACTCACTTAGGAAAATGTCAAAATCAGAGCTGCCTGGGAATCATAATCAAGAGTACACATCCTTCTGAAATGCACAGGGATACTCAGGCTGACAGTTGTAGCTTGTTTAGCACAAAGAAAAATTTCTTCTGCAGGTAGGATATTCTGTGCTATGTGTCATGTAGGAGACCAGCACGTTGGGATGTCCCTGACCTTAAAACCTATAGGCAGCAACTTCTGCTGGCTTAATTCTGCTGACTTAAATGAGCTGGGAATTTATTACTCCATCCAGTTTCCTTAATCCCTAGGAACATGTGGATGCCTCAAAGGTACGTCTTAAAACTCCACAGCATAACTTTAGTGTATAAATAAGACAGGCTGAGGTGAGAATGAAGTATTTTACCTGTTCCCTTCTTCTGCAGCTGAGCTTCACAGAGCAGTAAGGATCCTGCCTTGCGTATTTGCAAGTCTTTGAGATAATGACTTATAAACCTGATATTTTTCAGACCTGCTTCAGTCTCTGTCTAGGATTTATTTATCTCTGCTATGCAAAAAAGGTAGAAG
>NW_020956540.1:168383-171793 GCF_003031625.1 Empidonax traillii
TTTTTTTTTTTTTTTTTTTTTTTTTTTTTTTTTTTTTTTTTTTTTAATGAACAGCTCTGTATCTGGAATGGCTGGAAACTGAAGGTTGAATGTGGAAGAAAATTAGAACCAACTGAATAATGTTCTAATGCTGTGAATACTAACTTTGAGTAGCTATGTTAGGATATGTTGTCAGTCATAGTTTCCACATATATAATAGCTGTTTAATAAGGAATGCTTTAAGAAGGTCGTGTTCAGAAGCAATGCAGTGTATGTGCTGTGTGTTTCTAGCTAATTTGGTCGCATAGCAAATTTGCACTTTGAATAGAAGGAGATCATGATGTTACAATGCATGTTACTTTCAGTGGTCACAGTAGGATCCCTGCATCTTCCAATCTGCCAAATCAATAAATCAGAGATTGAACAAGCCTCATTGAATATGTTTCTTGGCTCTCGTTCATTTTCTCATGAAGTCCTTGGGCATCTGTTTACAGCCTCCAGCTCAAGGGGGAGCAGATCACTAACATAAAATAGCACTTTCATGCCAAATAGCCTGAAGCCAAATGGCTCTAGATTATGTATGGATTATGAATTTACAAGCAGAATACTGATTTCTTGAATGGTAAAACCTGGCAGAAATGGGCCTTCATTTGACTGGAGCCTGCCAGTATAACAATAATTTAAGTGTGCAATGATTCATTTCAAGATGACATTCAAAGTCTTGGAGGAGCTTAACATATAAATTCGGTCTTTTCAGTGCTTCCTAGCTCTTTTTCCATGTGATTACTAACGTAATGTGTATTCTGATGAAGGAAGCCACTCCAGAAATGGCTGCTTTGGGCCTCATGTTTTATCTGTGATCACAGATCTGCTCCATATCTTTCAGGGTGATGAGCAATTAAGTTCCAGTCGTTATAGTAAAGCAATCACTACTGACTAGTGCCTGTAGCTGTTTACCCTGAGGTTGGAAGATCTTTGTGTTATTTTGGCATATACATTTCAAGCATTTCCTTTATTCTTAGCACAAATGAGTACAAATATGTGAACAACGTATTCCCTTATAGTAGCAACTTTCTGAGCATCACACATGGCAGCAGGAACACTAACAGAAAGTAAGCAAACCAGCCAAAATGTAGCCAGCAAAATCCCACAAATTTTATAAACCCACTCTCCTCTTTTATTATGTAAGATGTATATCAATAAAGACCCTTTGCTGGATAGAAGACTGGCAGATTTTTCCAAGAAGTACAGAGCAAAACTAAATATATTTCATTAAATACCATTACAATAAATAGTTTTTGGGTATAATTTCAAGCAGTAGCAGATTAGCTGTGGGAAGAAACTTACGCAAGAAACAATACTGCATATTATGGGAGCCATTAAAGTAAATGCTGCTACTATTCCATTAATTTAAATGGGAAACTAGGATTGTGATACACCATTAAGAAACTTTGCTTGCAGCAAACACACAAGGACATTTCTTTTAGAAACTAATAATCTTGGACTGTTCCAAGTAAAATACCATTTGGGAGACTTAAGGTCATACAGTGAGTACACTCATTTTCCATTGGCTCACCATCAGCTAGGGGTGCTCAGTATTCCCCAAGGAAGCACTAGGTAGCTGCAAAAATGAGGCCTTGTGCTCCAGAGATATGTTTGGGACATAGGTGTTTTCAGAGATGAGTCAAGCTATTAATGGAAGTTTCCAGGAATGAACAGTTTTTGATAGTGGGATAATTCTGATTACAGAGGCACTGTGTTTACTTTTTGGATTTTAACAAGTTCCAATTCGGCAAAATGGTGTGTGACTTTCCCAGAAGAGTTCACTTTGAAAGTCACTGTCTTAAAATATAGTCTGTCTTTCTTCTTAGCTAGCATGAAAAAAGAGACTTTTCAGTTCCATGGAGATGAACTCCGGGAGCAGACAGTGGATATAACAACACAGCAGAGAGAGCTCATAGGCACACAGGGTAGAATTTATCATTGCTTCCGATTAAATCTTGAGTTTCTCCATGGTAAATATGAGACAATGCAATATTATATAAATAATTAATGCAATTGAATGCATTTTACAATAGCATTTCTACTATTTCTTGATTACTTGTAGTAAAATAGCATCAATACGCTAGAAGTGTATTGTACTAGATAATGTGCAAATGTGAGAAAAATTTAGTTCCTTTCATATATGCATTTTCTTTTTTGCTGTTTGAAGGGGAAAACAGACTGCCCAGAGAGCAAGTGGAATGTGCCTCCCTGGAAGTATTCAAAACACAACTAGACAAGGCCCTCTGCAAATTTCTCCCAGTTTGAAGCCCTGAGCAGTGGGTCTTGGTGCCCCTTACAACATAAACATTGTGATTCTACTCTATACTCTGCATTATAGATAATTATACACTTCTATTATATAATCCAAAGGGTATATGAAAAGACAATTAAAATGTATTTTGTTGCACAGAAGGTGTTTGAGGTGTTTAGGAATAGTCAGAACTCATTTTTCTGTTTACCCAGTGATACTGATCATATTCCTTGACTCCTCTCACAAACTCAGTTCCAGTCAGGCTGAATGAACTTTTACAGAATAAACTTCTTGATGGGCAGAAAATAGAACAAGCCAGCCCAAAAAATTCCTATCAATCAGCTCTCAGTTACAGCTGGAATTTTTTACTATTTATGGCTTAAACATGTCTGTAAACTCTTTGTTATGTTGTGTTTAGGTGTGGGTTTGTTGTTGTTGGTTTTTTGGTGTGGTGTTTTTTTTGTTTTTTTTTTTTTTGTGACACTTGCTGCTCTCATGAATTTCCAGCAAAATAAAATCAGAGTGAAGAGAATGTGCCCTTGACCTCAGGTGTGATGAGGTTCTCCTGTCATGAAGCAGTGCAGTGTTCCACAGATACTTTTTCTGTGTGTTTGCACTAGTTGGAAGGATCTACTCTATTTGCATTCCCTTCGAAAGATCAGGGTGGCAAGACCACAGAAATATCAGATGACAAATGATACTCTTGGACTTGAAATTGTTATATCTCCCAGATATGATACCCATAGTATTATTTCTGCTTCCATACCTTGCAAATATTTTATGCTGAATGTAGCCAAGAAAATACTGCACAATGCATAGAGAAGACTGCATTTCTTAAGCCAACTATTTTGGTTTAGATTGCTAAAACAGATTTGCCATTATTTTTCTCCATTGCTTTGGGGAATAGAAAGCCAACTTTGTAATGCCAACTATAGTTTTCATTACGTTTGTTGCAAGTTGAGAAAAAATCTAGGAAGATATTTTTTCTAGTAATTCTCTCTAGAGGAATAGAACTGGGAGCACCTCTTTTCTCAAGTAGGTCTGCAAGACAAACAGTTGCAACCAAAGATGTAGCAGCTTATACTCATTCACTATTATTAATTGGAGACACCGGAGCTCCCTTGTGTCTTTCCCT
>NW_020956540.1:172083-249617 GCF_003031625.1 Empidonax traillii
GTTGAGAAAAAATCTAGGAAGATATTTTTTCTAGTAATTCTCTCTAGAGGAATAGAACTGGGAGCACCTCTTTTCTCAAGTAGGTCTGCAAGACAAACAGTTGCAACCAAAGATGTAGCAGCTTATACTCATTCACTATTATTAATTGGAGACACCGGAGCTCCCTTGTGTCTTTCCCTAATTCCAGTAGATATACAGATGTGATGCATGATGTTACATCTCTTCAAGGTCACAGGAAGCCGTGGGCTTCACACTGTTCCTAATTCAGTCTTAGAGTAGTACACCTCATGCCCATTTTGCATCTGAGGAGAATCCATATTCTCTTTGGGTTAGGATATAAAGTTGCAAATATGAGACTTTTTTAGTGCTTTTTGCTATTTCTCAAATTATTTCTCTTAATTGTTTGATTTGTGTTGATAATGAATATATTGACTATCTTGTATGCAATACAGAAGGTAATTTATGGTTCCCACAGCTCTAAAACAGGTGGCCAAAGTTAGATGGCATTAGTTAGATTGGAATCAAAGTTTTCTGCAAACACTATTTGTTTGATATTATTTGTCATGGACACAAGGGTTTTATGCTTTGATGAACTAGGGAAAAAAAGCAAAACTGAAGAATATAATGAAAAACTCCTGAAAAATGCACAGATGACACTTTCATCTCCAGTAAGCTTTCCTATTTTACATCAAAACAACTAGAATAGTTTACAGGAAGTGTATGGTTTAGCTATTGCAATTAATGGGACTGTAATACCATTCAGAAACTTGAAAATGGAATTTATCTTACCGTACTCTTTGGATGTAAAGAAATGTATCAGGCAGACTATGTCTTCTAAAAGCTTCAATTGTAATGAATGTATTATTCATTATTTTTCCTAGACAGGTTTATTTTAGAAAAAGAAAATGAATACATATGGGTTATTGAAAGTCATTTGTGAACTCAGTATTTTGAAAGGATAAGAAAAATGTCTTGGCTATTGCCAAATAAAATAGATATCTATAATATTATGGAGAGATCATTATACAACACAGGCTGATCTCCTTCCTGTCCCTTACTACAACTTGCCAAGTTGCTGAGTACCTGCACTGTGGCTTTCTAACTCAGCTATTCAGTGCAGTTCCCTTCTTTGGAAGTGCATGATGAAAGATCTGTTTGCATTTTAGCTTCTGGCTGGCACAACACAGCTTTCATTTTCACACACTTGCCTTCTATCCAGGCAGGTAAGGGACGGAGGGAATGGAAGTTGTGTCTATCACCAAAGTTTGGGTTTTGGTAGCTGGAAAGGGAGAATGCCTCATGGGCTGGAGGACAGCAATTAGTTATTTGCTTCCTGGGAGAAGAAGGGAAATAGACCCTTTCCTGAGCATTGTGCTCCATGCAGTTCACACACTTGCTCACAGTTTAAAATGCACCATGTCCCTCATAAAGCTGCAAAAATTAGTGGGAGGAAAGAATGGGTCGGGGGAGGGGAATAAGAGTAGTGAGGGAAAGGTGAGGTAGGCAGAAAGTGGCAAAAGAAAGTTTTCTGTAGGCAATTAACATTTTTGCATAATTTAGTGTGAGTAAATGAGCACTTGGGTCCTAGTCATGCAATACAAAGAATGTAATGAAGGTCCTCGACTGTTAAAGCTTATTCTTGATCTTGGGGTCTCCTTTGTGGCATTGTGCTTCAGCATAGACTTCTCTAGCAACTCTCAGCTGTGTGTAGCCTTGAGAAGTGCAATGACAGAACTGCATAAATCAACCAGTTTGATGGTTCAGGGCTAAAAAAGGTGCAAAAGAATCACTGGCTTGCATCCATCAGAAAAAAAATATCCACCACCCTTTATTCTTTTGTCATTGAACAGAATAGGCCATGAGTAACAAAATCTAAGTAGTGAGGCCATCAGTTCACAACAACAGTGCAGGGGATGTGTGTCTTTGTAATGTTCCAGTGGCTAAGTCTAATGATAAAAACCCAACCAACCCACCTTCAAATCCCTCCAGCATTTAAAAGCATCTCCCTTATTCTTCCCTGTTTAGAAGAACAGCTCCAACTATTGTGTATTGTGTACCCCAGGTGGGCTGCTCTCATCTTGTCAGAGGTGTTGCAAAATATATAACAGGCATTCACAGCTGCTGAAGTAAGATTTGAAACTCACATATCCTTACTTTTAGGTATGTGTCTTATTTACTGGGTCACAGGGAGAGGTAATAACTGGTTGTATGTGGAAGACGGAGCACCTAGATAGTAGTTACTGCTTTGGCAAATGGAAATCTGTTTTATCAAAGAGAAACAGTTTCAACAAAGTAAGATATCTCAGTGTGAGTCTCATCCTTTCACATGAAAATTCAATAAAAATTGTTTAGAAACTGCTCAGAATTTCTGGTTAAAAAGCTTCTCAGACACTGCCCTCTGGGTTTATCTTCCTTCAACCATACCGCTTTCCAATGTTGCTGTTAATAAAGTGTTCTAAAGATAGCCAGACACCTCTATTTATATTTGACAGAGGTCCTCTTTTTAATTACACAGTTCCTATTATTCATTTTGCATGACAGTGAACAGTAAAAGTTTGAAGTGGTGAATTCTAAATGTTGCAACAGCAGGAACAGACAAAAATGAGCTTCCTGTGAATGTTGCATTATTATTAGACATCAGCTCCCCAGAACCCCACTGTGATTTACATAGAATCACAATGCCATGTCAAACCTGACCTTGAGCACTTCCAGGGACTGGGCATCCACTACTTCTCTGGGTAACATGCTCCAGTGCTTCAACACCCTCTTTGTAAACAATTTCTTCTTCATATCCAACCTAAATCGACCCTCTTCCAATTTAAAGCCACTGACACTTGTTCTGTCACTAAAGGCCCTTGTAAAATGTTTTTTCTCTGTCTGTCTTATAAGACTCCTTCATAAATCGAAAGGCTGCAATAAGGCCCTGACAGTGACTTTCCTACTACAGGCTGAACAACCCCAGTTCTGTTAGGGCAGGTGTTCCTGCCCTCTGACCATTTTTCCTTGATTCTTCTCTGGATCTGTTCTAACAGGTCCATAATGGGTGTTACTATATGCTACTCCCCTCAGAGGTTGCTCTGAGATTCTTTTTTCTTTCTATCTTCCTTTGAAAATAACTGTCTCCAGGTCTCCCATGTTCTCCCCTGAGCCTTTCCTCCTGCGCAAAATATTCAGCACATCCAGCTTAGCACTGCTTTCCCAGCTCAGTACTGCTTCCCCAGGTCTGCAACCAGAGGCTTCCAGAGGCACTGGGCTGCCAGAGGCTCCCAGCCTCCACTGTCACCAACCACCCCACCCTCCAGGTCTTGTGATTTGATGGTAGCTGTGCAGCCATTTAGTCCCATACCTCTTTTCCCCCTAGTCCCCCTAGAAGACTGAATCTGTCCTGCCAGTCATGAAATCATGGAATTCAATATGGCCAATGGCTCACCAGGCATGCCAGGATTCCATCCATAAAAAAGCTTTACGATTCAATGTATTCTTTTAAGAGTTAGAGGAAAGCAGTACAGCAATTACTACATGCACTGAAACACGGGAATGACATTTGATCTGCTTGTATGTGAACAGAAATAAAGTCAGGACATGAATCATAGGGCTTCTGAGCTACAGCCCAACTTCAAGAAAAACAAACCAGTCTGGATTTCACAATTGCCATTGATTGAGAACCCAGCACAAATGGGTTTTCAGTGGATATGTATTCCATTATTTATTAGATGAACTTGTCTGGATGCAGCTTCCAGCAACAATAAACCTTTTATTTGCAAGATCTCTGTTGGTTTGCTCTTGTCTGTGCAGATACTTAGACTATGATACAACTACCTTATAACCACTATTTTTGGTTTTCAATTATGAAATTTGAAATACTTGAGTTTCACTCAATTTTCTTGTCTTCTCATCCATTTTAATTTTCTCAAATTTTTTGCAGTCAGTTTCCTTCTTTGACATCACACACCAGTCCATAGCTGAATATTCCAGGAACAGTTCTGGCAATGCCAAATACAGCAGAGAGCTCCCACGAGATAGGAAGTTTTCTGGACACTGTTTTGGAGATCAGCCTACTGGACTTTTTTCTCCTTTAGGTGTTCTCAGGTCTCAGGTGTTGTAACATGAGCTGTTATTATAACATGCAGCAGGTATCACCTATTATCTAAGCACAATTATTCAGGATTTTTTTTTTCTGTGAAGTATACCCCATCAGCTCAGCCTGCTGGTAAGTGTCATATCCCCAGCACTTTATGTACAGTGTTTCCCCAAATTTCTCTGTGGTAAGCAAGCTGGAATGTCTTTGAATAAGGGTGGCAGATTATCAGCTTAGTCTTTCACAGGATTCTTGAACAAATTACTCTTTACTTAGATATTGGGGGCAATGTACTGATTGAAGCAGATTTCCTCTGTTTACCTTCATTTTCTTTTCTCATGCCAGGAATCTTCTGTCTGTTCAAAACTGAAAGAAAAGGACAAACCAAGTCACACTTGGAGGTAGGAAGACAACCCTTATAGCTAGAGGAGAAGACTATTATATGTCTTGTGTACATAGAATATTTGACTCAGCCTTGCATTCCTGCAAGGAAAAATGGGAAAATGGTCTAGATGAAATGTCTGTGAAATGAGTGCAAAAGTGTTCGGAAAATTTTATTCGCAAAGTCATTACCAGTTTTTGCCTGCCAGAGGAGGAGGAGGTATTGACTGCTGTTCTGCAGAAGGTCTGCTCAGCAGCTGACACTCTAATCAATGGAGTAATTGAGCAGAGACCATGTTTTTAATTTTTCAGATGATATCAAGCTTGGAGGGACTGCAAGGCTACCAGTGAACTGGCTCAGGCTTCAGAGTGGTCCTAACAAATGTGTGAAAACCATGTGACCTTTCCCTTCTACACCAATTCAGTTCAACAGAGGCAGGCACATTTTACTGAGAACAAATGAAGGAAGGGAGATGAATGATTTGGCAGCAGCTCTGCAAAGCGATCTGAGAATCACAGGGGATGAGAAGAACATGAATCAGCATTGTGCAAAAAAGGCAAACATCATATGGAGATGTATAAATAGGAGTGTTAAATATAGGCCAGTTAAAACAGTCCCCCTGCTCCACTTGGCACTTTGGAGGACTTAGCTGGCATAAAGCAGTTCCTGACTTTGTACAAAAAGATTCAAGGACTTTTTTTTTTTTTTTTTAATCAGTAGAGAAGAAAAGTGAAAGTATTATACAAAATTAATGGAATTAGGAAGAATGAAAGGAGTTTAGTTCTTCATGCATGTCCTAATGATAAGGGTAGTGAACACTGGCAGGTAGCACTGGTCATGAGGTTATGAGTCTCTGTTATTAGATGTTTTTAAAAATAGGCTGGACAAACTGATGTTAGGACTCTAGCTTATAGAGCAGGTGATCCTACCTTTTGGCAAGGGAATGGACTTCAGGGAGCACACACCTTCCAGAGTCTTCCTAACTCCACCTCAATCTTTCTCTGACTTCACAGTAGTTTAATGACATGATGCTGGAAACTGAGACGTGGCTGGGAAACAGTAGCCGGAGACCTAGGTTGTTCTCAGCACCTCTGTACTGGCCAGAAGGTGACAAGGAGGTGTGGAAAACATGAAAATGATTGCATGTGGCCCTATTTTCTTATATAAAAAGAAAAATCATAAAGATATGCCAGCTTAGAAATAAACTGCGTGATACATATTGTCTTTTATACTACATCAGTAGTGCTGTAAAAAATGGATACATGCTAATATCATGACATTTTCTTATAGGGCTAGACCTTAAATAGCTTTAGGAGACCTCATTCAACAATAGGTTGTCAAGCTAAACATTTAGCAACTCTGCAAATGCCACTTGCATTTCATAGTATGCAGAAAACAGTCTAACTCTTCCCAAACCACAGTGTGTTCATATGCAGATTCACTTTTGTGCAAGGCCAGCAAGAAAATCACAAGCTTTCTTTACCCAGCCTGAGCAAAAGAAAAATTAATTTGACAGCTGGCCTTACACACTTACTCCTTGATGATTCAAAGAAAAAAGAATCCATCTAAAGCTGTTGATTAATTCTTCAAATACACTTGGAGAGCAATACCTTGAAAATTTACCCCTCAGAAGTATAATAAATGAATGCTTTGGGGTGAGGGAAGAGCTTCCTTTTACAAGGTTTTCAAACAGCCCTTTTCAAGGAATATAATACCTATTTTGTATTACAGGAGGACTTTACAATTCATGAAATATAAGAGAAAAGCTTTACGGATTCTCATAAAGGTGATGTGTATTACACAGATAGAGTCTAGACTTTGAGGAGTTATGGATCCAAGCCAAACAACCTCTTTCTTTTCATACAGTCCAAATAATTATCAGAGGCAAGAGGCTAGTCAATGGATAAAGCATTAGTTCAGATACAGTATCTTCTAAAATACATTTTAGTAGAATTTTAAAAAAATAGCAATAGCCATGGATTGCAAGGCACATTTCTAGAAATATTTCATCAAATAATCGAAATGTACTTCAGTGTATTTGGGGCTATTTAACAATTAGATTATCTCTTTAGCGCTAGTTTCAGCACACAGGAATTTTTTACTCTCGCTATCAATAGTATGAGTTGCAGAGTTAAACGGACTGAAAGTTTAAGAATTCCTCCAGGAGAACTGAGGTTTTTATCATGACTGAACTAAAATCTGCCTCTAATTTAAAAATATTGCAGTAGATTTGGTGAATATGGTTTGTCTTTCTGTGTTTATATGTGCCTTTAAGAGAGAGGACTGTGAAAAGAATTTCATTGAACACCCATATGTATACATTTAGTGTGGTATAAAATGTCTGCTTAAATCTAATTAAAGGAGAACACTGCTTTTAGAAAATCCCTCTTCCATTTCTTCTGAAACTGGCACATTTTCATTAAAATGAATGCCATAGAAATGCACAGTTTGCAGGAACTAATTTATCTTCCCTTTTTTTTTTTTTTTAAAATTTCTTGCAAATTCATAGGAGGCTTTTAAAAGTCATTTCCTCCACAGAAAATAGGAAATAAAATATAGTAACTTTTATTGCATCTGGAGAATATAGTTTCCCCTATTGCGCCATTCAGTGGTAGTTACATGATTCTTCTAGACATGCTGACATAAAAAACCCCAAACAATTTTGAAGGATGAAAAGAGAAATTTTAGGAATATGTTTCTCAGGTTGTCCACATTGAAGATTGCAATACAAAAACCCAATCCTTTTTTGAGCCATCATTTCTAATATCTTGGTAGTAAAACGTATTAGCAAAGGAAAGAAGCAAGTCAAATATATTCTTACAAGGCAGGTCATGCTGTGCATGCAAATGAGATCGTATATAATCCCAGCTCCTTCCTTTTGGTGAAATATTGCTTTGGAACTCTTTCAGAATACAAATACAGAGAAGCAAGTATAGCATACAGATGCCCTCTAAGCAGAGAAATCTTATTTTCCTTTTAAAACAGGGATTTTAATCAGCAGTGATTAATCCCCAGATAGAAATGAAATGGATATTCACATTCCAGTAATTAAAACAGTAGCTTAGAATACAGTTTTAGTCATATTTCAGTAGAGAACCAGAAGTACGTCAGCAGAAGCTGCTGCTGGATACATCCTACACCAATGCACTAGGCAGGATCTTGTGGGACACCTGTACAGGACTAGATGTTGAGCCGAGCTTGAGGTTTAGTTACAATGTTCCTGTTAAACCCATCTAGCAAATGACATGAGATGAAATCCCAGTTTGAACTGGATGTCATCTAAGAGATCATCTACACCTTATAATGCAAAGCACAAGTGGTTTCAGAAAACACCAGCCCCCATGCTCTAGCCCCAGTAGCTAAAAATCAAAATGGCTTTGCCTGACATGATCTCCTGCCTCTTTGACAGTAATTAGTTGTTAAGTTTACATGACTGATGAAGACCCTGGGGTGAAATACCTTCCTGGGCCAAGGCTCAGGACAAGAATTGTGTTTCATTTAACTCCTTCTTCTAAGTAGTGAGACTTAGAAATCCATAATCTGTGTTTTAACTCGGCGAGGGTTTGCATTTCATTCATTCAGAATTCATAAAGAAAAAAGAGCAGTTAAAAAATAGTCATAAGACTGATGTCTGTTTGAAAAAAGGGGATAGTACAGAATAGAAAAATTAAATTCTTTACACTGAATCTTAGGGGCTTAGTATAAAGAATAAAAATGAATTTATAAGAGGATAGTTAATGATAAATGAATGCTATAAACATGTTACCTGGCTACAGAAAATCAGTATATTGTATTCTGGGAGACAGCAAACAATGTTTACAAAGCAAGCTTTCAGGCCTCATGTTAGGATTTTGGCTCTAAAGTAATAATTCTAATCTACTTAAAGTAATTTGTAATTGGATTTTTAATATAAAATACAACCAGAAAAAAGATTAACAGCATTGTCTCTGACTATATCTGGTACAAACAACATAATATGTCTGAAAACAACATTCATGTATAAGGAAATGAAAGCTGGATAGGAAATATTTGAAAAGTGTTCTTGTTTTGCTTCAGAATGAATGCAGGACCTCCTACCTGAGACAGAAACAAAGAAGACAAAAGAATTTTAAGTATTGCAGTAGGGAAGGGTTTTCAGCTAGCATCAATATGAAGATATTAATTTGAAGGTCAGGTGTTCCCACAATACAAGGTACAAAAATCACATTTGTCATAACAGTTTGTAATAAGGAACAAAGCATTAAATTGGCAGATGTTCATTTATGCCAGTACAAAAGCTACTTTTGTGGCACAGAAGGAAAGTCTGGGTGACTCATCTCCACCAGGTATGAGGCTTCATTTTTTGTAAGAAAATTCCATGACAAATTGTGTATTTAATATCTGACTGGCTATATGTATTTTTCAAGGGGGATGGTTACATTGCAAATGAATAGATGATAATTCAAAGTATGCAACTTCCAGCTTGTTATATCCTTCACATAAGGCACATTGATACTTAGATTATGCTATCTACTCTTGTGCCTGGTTATTCAAGATAACACAGTTGTTAAGCAAGTCACTTTATTATCTTGCTATAACATGTTCTTTTATTGCAATGGCATGCTTACTTAGCAATTCTGGACACCTGGAGAAAATCTGGAATGGCTGCACTCCCATCAAGAGATAAGATATGTGGAGGCAAAAGCCTCATCCTCCTACACTTTACACAGTGTTTCTCTAGAGTGTGTCTGTGCTTTCATGGTCAGTCACTCCCTTGGAAAGATGAAATGCTTTTTCCTTCTTGAGTCTCTTCTGCTTTTGTAGTCCATTATGTCTCTGGAATACCATGTTCTCAGGGTGTCTGCTGCCAAGTGTTTTTTCCATGTCTGGTTACAGTCACAAGATGTAATCAGCACTCAGATGGGACAAGGCAGATCAGTGTTTGAATTTTCTTTGCTGTTTTCTGACCAGAGAGAGAGACAACAAGACGAGCTTTGGTTTCTTTTCTTGTATGTTGGTGTTATTGTCACATTGCATCTCTGGCAACGGCACTGCACGTGTGAGTTATGACCACTGAGCTGCATAGCAAAACTTCGTTTTCTCACTCTCTTGCTTCTAGATGAAAAACAACTCACCCCAGCCCAGCTGGGTGAAAGAAATACTTTCCTTGATGGTAAAAACCAGATCTTCAAGTCTTCAGGCAGAGCCATGCACATCCAGAAACCTCAGTCTTCAATTCCCACAGCCAGATAAGTGAGCCAAGCCAGAAGGCTGTTATGACTTAAGCTTCTCTAGTTCTTTGATTTTTTGATACGAAAATTCCATCTGTATCAAAGCTGGTATGTACTTTTCCATAAAAAAGTTGTGGTTTTGATAAAGCTGCATTTTCTGACCAAAAATAGTTTCTGTTGGAAAATTCCCAACATATCACATAAAATACCATTTGGATGACACACTCACTAAGATAATATCACCTTAATAATAACTTAGGGTTTAATACATATTTACCAGCAAAAAAGGCTAATCTTCAAAAATTTTCAGCAGTCATTTAAAGAACATTGTGCCTCATCTGTCTGAACTTGTTTTTCAAGTAGTCTTCTGAACTTGGATATTTCATGAGATATTTTCTTTAACATCATTAGGGTCTCGAGCTCTGGAGACAAATCCCTGTTGGAAGATACTGATAACCAACAACTTGTATTATTGTAGTGCCTTTAATCCCTTCCCGAAGCTTCACATTCACAATGATGATATCTTCACTTTCCCCTCTTCCCTGAAAGTGCCAAGAAAAACTTCCACTCAAGGTAAAAGTCAAGATGGTTATAGATTAGGGATTTTAAAGAAGCAATTAAATTGTACTAAAGACAGACAGTATGCTAGCAGATCAAGTACTGTCAAGTTTGGGGTGCTTAAAAAAAATTCTTTCCTGTGAGCAAATCTGTAGGTAAACTTTGCAAATCTAAGGCATGGGAATAAGAAACCCCAGAGCTCTGCTGTATAATGGTAATCTAAAGTTATCACCATTTAGCACCAGTTTTATCACTACTGTTTAGAAATCCGTCATGCATGTGTGTACACATTGAATTTCTTCTCTATCTTGTTGATGGTCATGTAACATTTTCAGAAGTGAGAGGATTAATAATGTTTGTAAACTTGTCTGAGACATGGTAACTACACTATTCATTTAGACCAGGAGTATAATATATATTAACTGCTATAAATTTTTTTTTCCTTCTCTTAACATATGTGAATCATAGCTTTTAATTACTGTCCTGAGCCCACTAGGGAGGCAAACATTTAATGGAATCATTAATGCACAGTTGCCCAGCTGGCCTGACAATAACTTTTCTTACACCTTCCTTCCACTACAGTTCCAGGAACCATGAATCTCCTTGGCTTCGCATGGGCCAGTCCCACCCCATATAACAACAAGCACCCAAGATTTGTATCTGTGATGTTTCTGATGTACACAACCACAAATTTGGAAAGTCACTGTATGCAAATCAGCATCACACAAAGTGTCTTGGAGGACAGCAGAGAAGGGCAAAGGGTTTTCCATTAAAGCAATAACCATGGTAGGTCTGTGTTGGGGGTGTTATCTCTTAGACGGCAGTATGATCATAGAATCATAGAATTCTTTTGTTTGGAAAAGATCTTTAAGATCCTCAAATCCAGTCATTGACGCCACCACTTCCATGGACAGCCTGTTCCAGTGCTTCAGTGAAGAATTTTTTCCTAATATCCAATCTAAACCTCTCCATGTGTGACTTTAGGCAGTTTCGTCTGGTAATACAAAGTACAGCAGCAGGTTGAAAGCTGGAAAGAAAAGTCTGTAAGACTTACATAGATGTTTATACATATTTTCAGAAATCTGCACATAATTTTGTGCATGTGCAGATGTGTCCTTTGAATAGGAGTTGGTAGGGAAGTAGGCTAGATAACTTAGGGACGTGTTTTGCTGGTTATTGCTGCATGTGCAGATTAAAAAAAAAAATTAATCAATTCTCGTATCAAACAGAAAGGGCTAATTGCACTTTTAGCCATTTCCATGCTGCTGAAGAAATGAGTATAAAAGAGACTGATTCCTGTGCTTAGGGCTACGTAGCACTATTTGGCTCAGATCTGCAGTGGTTATGGCTGCTCCCCTTTGTAGCAGATTTGTATTGCAGAGAGTTGTGCAAAATCAGAGACAGAGCAGCAATTAAACAGAAGGGTTATTAGGGGATGAGCTTGCAAGCACACCAGGGCTCTCTTTTATTTACCAGTACAGCTGGACCTGTGGGTTAGTTTAGGACAGAGTAGCTCTGGCAAGACCATCCTTGTTTCATGCCTTATATGGCTGCTGGATTACTTTACGCAAACAGTGGACCTGTGGGTGACCAAAGCATTTCCCATTTCCAAACAGGAACAGAAATTAAAATTCTCTGCAAAAAGCACACTTGTCTTCTGCTTATGGGTCGTGTATCACCCCTGCCCTCCATGTCCTGCTTCCTGGCCCCATTTAAATGCATAAGGGGAGGGGTTACTGGAAAAGGAGAGTGCACATGAGAAAGGACAGAACTGATAGGATTATTAGTAATATAATTTTTATTGCTTGTGATTGAAAGAAGGTTGCTCTGCTGAAGAGGTGCGTGTTGAGGGAGAAGGGTTTCCTGTAGATGTACAATGGAACAACTTCTTCCTTGCCTTCTCCCTGTCAAGTGCTAGCCCCAGAGTTTAGGGCTAGGCGTTTGCTCCACAGGCCCTTCTACGTGACCTCCCTGGTCTAGCTCCAGTACTGACTGCTGAGGTCAAGCAGCTGTCCTAGAGCAGGTGATAGGTGAGGAGGGGAAGCCTTTCATTTAAGGACTTCACAGTTTCTATGTACAAAACATACCTGGACAGATGTTACTGCGGACAGCCGGCACTTGCTACCGTGCAAGGACCTTCTAATGGATCCATGCCTACACCCATAGTAGAACTTGTACCAATATTACTACTCCATTATATGTTAAACTCTGCTCAAAGGCTTCACTCTTTTTACACAGCTTTAGTCTCATAAAATCGCAGAATGGTTTGGGTTGGAAGGGACCTTTAAGATCATTATATCATGCCATTGGTGAAGCTGACAACAGCCACTCCTTCCAGTTTGCATATATTTTACAGTTAAGAGCCTTCCTACCTCTTCTTTGAGGAGTGGCCACCTACTTCAAGGTATTTAGCTGACATTTGCTGTTTAGAGAGTTTACTCTGCAGCCCCATTTAGTACTGCTCATATACAGATACAACACAACACCGGCCAAAGTAAGCCTGGACAATGATTTAAGAACAAAAATGGAAATTCTTGACATCAGATAAGCAACAATGTAAAAGCATATGCGAGATGCTGCTCTGGAGTGTGATGTCCTTTTGTGGTAGGAGTGGGAGAAGTGAATGTGTTAAATTTGGTATGGTCTGCAACTTAGGTGAAGAACAGGTACAGGGCGGAATGCAGCTAAGCAATGATATGTGTGAAATGAGACACCTGATCTGTTTTGAGCTCTGTAAAAGAGGAGTTAGAAATCAAAACACATTGTGTTAGTCCCTGGGAGGCTACAAAGGGTAGTGTCAACACCTTGTTACCGGCGAACATGAAATGCCTCACCAGTTAGGTCATGAGTATGTAGGGGGCATGGCTTGAAGACAGTAAACTGGGCAGAGCTGTTGCCACCAAGCCAAGCCTGTCAGCATTTTTAAGAGACAGGAGTAATGCTGCAGTCTCTGGAAACTGGATCCACTGACCCTGAGGTCTTACAGTGCTGACTGCACCAACAGCTCTGAGACGGGTCTGGAGGATGACCTTAGCTTTGGGAAGCATGCTTTCCCTGTGGCGTGAAATTTTGCTGAGCTTTTTTTGGAGATTCCTGCCATACTTTGAAAAATCACATTTTCCTGCTTTCATTTGTGATCCTTGGGAAATTGCTGCTGGCCTGCTGAAATAATAATAGCAAACATGCTAAGACAAGTCACACACACTGCAGGCATTGATACTCTGCCCTTACTTACATCCACTGTAAGGCAACATCCAGAAAAGCCCTTGCATACGGAAAAGAGACTCTCAGGCAGCAATGAAAACTAGGCATGAAAAGTAAGTGGATGTATTTAGTAGATTGTCTTCCTCAAAATTTTCAGCTTTTTAAGTTAAAAAATGATTCAAACTGAAGACAGAAAAAATAAAGAGAAATGGACACAGATGCCTTCCTTTCAGTGAACATCTGTTTGTCAGCTGAAAGCTGGGCCTAGAGGAATTTAAATGCTAAGTTAATTAAAAAAAAAAAAAAAAAGACAAAATTAACTTTTTCTTTGTATCTATGACTAAGCGACAAAATTCAGGCAGAAAAGCACCACATCAGCCTTTGTGTTCATAAATTGCCTAAATGACACCTGCTCAGACAGCACGCCCCAAAAAGCATAGCTCACTCAATAGCTACCCCTTGGTATCCTCCACTTTCCCTGCAAAGAGTCCTTTCCCTGTTTCAGCCCAAAGGAGGAATTGCTTGATGATGCCTAACTGCGCCACATTTTTTAAAATATCTAGGAGATTTAAAACTCATTTACTGCTGTCTCCTACAAAGCATGTTTCATAATGGCAGGGATCTGCTTTTCTCTGTGTGTGTGGACTGCCCCACTGTGTATATACAAAAGATTTTTTGCTACGAAGAAATTATCTTGCAATTTAAAAACAAAAACTAGGTTTGAATGAAGAATGCATGCACCATGGTCATAAGGGCATACATTCTTCCAGCAATTAATGCTTTTGAAAATAGTTACAGGGGCTGCAAAGCATTTTTTTCAAGCTGAATTTTTGCATGGATTACGTTCTGCACACATATGAAGGAGCACTGTAAATGAAATATTTACAATTGGAAAATGCTTACTTTAGATGCTGCACCAAACAGTAGATAGCCTTTAGATAATAAGCCAGCTTGACTTCCTTACATATAGCTCAAATTTACGTATATCAAAGCTTAATTGATACCTCCTTCAGCTGCAGTTTGGGACTTTCCTCATAGCCAGTGGGCAGACATACCAAACACTTTTTTCTTTAGAATCCCTCAGACACTAATATTTTCTGAAGTTAC
Organism: Empidonax traillii; assembly: GCF_003031625.1. Classification (NCBI taxonomy): domain Eukaryota; kingdom Metazoa; phylum Chordata; class Aves; order Passeriformes; family Tyrannidae; genus Empidonax; species Empidonax traillii. The sequence goes on from NW_020956540.1 coordinate 186,623, forward strand.
CTGCTGGATGAGGAGAACTGAAACACTGATGTGCCAACATGTGTTTCTTAATCACTGTGGCATTTTTGTTACTCCTACCTTCAGCTACCCACATTATAATTGCTGTATAGCTCGTCCTTCTTTATTAGATTGCTCATCCTTCTTTGATTTGCAGGAGATATACACTGTCTGGGTGAATCAGAGTAACTGGTGAAAATCTAGTTCACTGACCTTGAGAACATTCAAAATAGCCTCACAAACACTTAATCTCATGGAACTGAAGGCTGTGGTAGCACATATGGCTTCCTATTTTGCCCCTGATGTTTTGGTCTAAAGAAGAGGTTGTAAGATCCATCACTTAAAGAGGACAATAACCTAAACAGTCCATCTCCTGCTCAGGAAGAAGTATAAAGATCTTGACACTGCTAGATATTATCCTTTTTCTAATTTCACTCTAAGGAAGAGATGAGCATCTTATTGCTCAAAAAGTAAAAGTCCTTTGTTTTCAGATGTGGGTAACTCAAGGCCATATGTTAATGATTGTAGTACATGTAGGATGTATAGGTGTAATGGTGTTAAGATAAAAAATTATCTCAGAATACTAGTAAAGTGAGATTGTTTGAGATTCAGGCACCTACATGCTTTCAGCAAGAGCTGGATGATGAAGAACTAACGAATACCTGATCATAACAGACTGTGCAAGTGGAGAGGTGAATGTCCACTATGATCAGGACTCTCATCCTTACACATGACATTGAGTACCATTCTGAATGTATGAGGGTATTCTGTTTGACTTTGGCCATTAGAGGACCATGCAGACCTCCCACATTTGGCTGACCTCAGGAAGGTAGATGGTACTATTTGGCAACCATTGTGTCATGCCATAGAGTCACCATATCATCTACCCAAAGCTGATAGATATAATACAAGATCTGCACCACTTGTGTTGTTTTGGAATACTAAGTGGAAGACAAGTCGAATACATATACAAAAGTCATGTCAGCCATATACAGGCAGATAAAATTAGCCCTCTGTGCAAAATTGGCAACTCCCATGCAGATGTGCCAGACACCATGGGCTGGCTGGTGGAGATGGAACTAGGCATAATACATGTTTGGGCAGGTGAATCTCCTTGGTGCTTACTTAGGCTGAGATGAATCACTTTCTAGGTTGTATGTTTTACACTGGTTAGATCTCCTTGAATTGTCAAGGGCTCAGTACAGTTACCTAAACACGGGCATTTTCTGACATGTGCTGAGGCCCCAAGGACATTAATGCAGAATTGCCATTACACTGGGTTTTCACGTCAAGGGGTGGTTTCTGTGAAAAGCTGCTAGAAGCTTTCCCCATGTCCAACAGAGCCAAAGCAGATGGTAAATGCAGCTGGAGAGAGGAGTGAGAATATGTGAGAAGCACCTGTAGAGGTTCAGTGGAGAAGAAGGGGGATGCATGGTAAGACAGGCTGCTGGCCTGCAGCCCATGGAAGTCAACAGAAGAGCAGAGATCTATCTACCTGTAGCCCATGGAGGAGCCCATGCCAGAGCAGGTTTGCTGGCAGGACCCCAGGGGGACCCACGCTGGAGCAGTTCATGAAGAACTACAGCCCATGGGAAGGACCGTGTTGGAAAACTTCATGAAGGACTGTCTCCCATGGGAAGCACCCGACTCTCAATCAGGTAAAGAACGTGAGGAGTCTTCCCTCTGTAGATGAAGGAGCAATAGAGACGACGTGTGATGAATCAGCCAAAGGCTTCCCATTACTTAGCTGCCCAGGTACAAACTTCAAATTTCATAACTAAAATCCTACTTAACATGGAACTTACTAGACTTTCAGTTTTTGAAGTAGTGCACCAATTCTTCTGGATAGCAGCTGTGAAGGAATGCTTAATGCAAAATGCTTTGGTTACTGTCCATCCATCTATGTTTTCATATCAGATGTGAAATTTGCTGCAATAATTGTCAAGGTATTTTTTTATTTTATTAGAAGACCTACTTTTCATGCCTGGACTATTGTAGCATACTCTGTCTTAGCCTTATCTGGCTCAAATCCTCAACCACATTTGAAGAGATAGACCCTAAACTGTGCATACTTACCATTCTGGTAATAAATGTTTTGGATTCCTAATGATTTTGAGCCAATCTTGGAAACATAGGAGTAGAGCCTTGCTAGAGTAACTGGAAATGGCTCCCAAGTACATTATGTTACTATGAAGCATCACTAAAAGACTAAATGAGTTCTCAGTTGACTGTAAATCAGTACTGCACTCTTCACACAGGACTGAGACTAAGTTTTTGCTGTTCAGTGAAAAGTGATTTTTTATTATGTAATAGTTGTGTTTATTAAAGAACATAAAATGCCTGTAGCCCTGAAAAATGTTTATGTGTTTGCAGTCCGTGTTGTTTGTGCATTTAGCATCTCAGCAGCTTAGTGCAATATATTTTAAATTACTAGTTTACAAAGCTTCATCTCAGTTCAGTATAAAGTGATATAACTCTTAACTGCAGAAGAGTCATTTAGGCAGAAAATCTTACAAAGAATTAACACACTACAGTAGTTTTTTAAACCATTCCTATTTCTTTCTGAGCCAGTCTTTGCCTTGAAGTAAATGAAGATCAATATTTTCATGAGCCGAAACCAACAAGATATAAGTTTGTGAACTGAAGTGTCATTCAACTGCATATTGAAATACAGATTTAGCAAATACTAACTTGTCCTGATGTATGATTTTAGCAGGAGTCATTCTTACCAATTTACCTACAGAAAGTAATCTAAAGATATGATGATAGAAGTAATTTTGCAGCATATTCTTTCCTGACTGAATTTAATGCATAAAAGATTCAACTTTCATGTACATAAAACTCAGCACTGCATTTCCATTTTTTAATAGTAGTGCTTTTTATTTCTTCTTTTAAATCCCTGCGGATCTTTCTTTCCACAGAAGATGTGGCATTTTGGCAGAAGTTTTAAAATACTAGGAATTTGAAGAGTGAAGGGAAATGCTTCAGCTGTGCCTGAACTGAAGAGATAGGATGGCTGTATATGAAAAGTCGCTATTTGCGTCTCCAGAGTGCTGTCAGCTCTGTACTGAGAGGCAGGATTCAAGTTTTCAAGCCATCCTGTGGAGACCGAATGAAATTGGCTCCAAAATGATAACAGTGTATCACAAATAGAAATTAAAACAGAGTGAGAAGAGTGAAATCATCTTCTGGTCTTTTTTTATGCTGCAGCAGAGACCACAGGCTGGGATTTTCACCAGTGTGTAACTCTTAGGGTTGAGATCCAGTCTATCCAACATCTATTTCACTCTTTTAAGTGATCCAGTTGCTCTTCATTCTAGGATTTTCTATCCTAAAGAGCCAAAATGGATTAGGAAACTCCCTGTTTGGTCTGCAACTTCCCTGGACACTTACCTTTGCTTGTTCGTGCAGACTCAGCAGACTTTGGGGAGACAGGTCCATTTCTTCACCCACTGCAATCAGGTTTCAGTTCCTGCCTAAAACACAAGTGAAGCCTGTGGCTCATGAGCTGCGTGGCTGGAGTTGGCAGGGAGAATTCCTCCGTCCTTTCTCTTATCCTTTAGCTTTGTGTGGGGTCTGGTTATACCAGGTGCTGCAAAGGCATCCTGGGAATTGTAGTTCTAAGTACTCTGTCACACATGCTCTGTTGAATGCTTGTATGGGATTGGCTTAGGAAGTTACCTGTGTGATGTGGCAGTATTTGAAACTACTATATAAGCTGTGATTCTTTGAATAAAGGTACTGTCGCTACACACCATACTGGTGGGCTTATGGTCCCCATCGGACTCATTTATTTATTATATTAATAACTGCTACAGCTCTGGATCCCTCTTGCCATCCAAGCCCGTGTCTCCAGCCCAGGAGAAGAAGAGCGAGGCCTCTTCACAATCTCCCTTCTTAGGAGAGAGGCAATTTCTTTTCCTTTTTGTGTTTGCCCAACCCTTCTTTCACCAGTAAAGAAAGCACTTTTGAATACAGGGAGATCATCTACAAACTCTTCTCTTGTCATCTGGGTAATGGCAAGTCTCTGTGGTCTCCCAGAATTATGAGACAGCATTTATAAGACTTCATTTTCAAATGGCCTTCCAAGATGGTGCTTCACCTTTCTTCCCTTTGCCATCACTTTCTATGATTCAGGGTTTGAAATATGTTTCCTGGTTCTCCTGATGGAGGGTTTGTAAGACTTGGAAGGCTTTGTAGCTCCAGCCACCCATGTACAATGAAGCATGCAGACACCATTTGTCCCCTCCCAGGTTATAGATTGTCATTCCTCCCCCATGTGAATAAAATATGAATTTCTAGGCTTGCCTTGAAGTTACTTCCCATTACCCTAGAAAGTAAGAAGGGCCAAAGTATTTAAAGTTCCCTTTTTCCTATAAGGGGATGTTCAAGATTTGCCCACTTCTTGGAGACACAGTTACAAGAGGGGGAAGAGAAAATTATTACAGTTTAGGTTTCTAATTTCCCATCTCACACTAGACTTCGGAACTAATTCAGAGTTCTTTATGACATAAAAGGAATTTATGATACTTGAAACAGCAGGAGAAAACTAGAGTGGCTATGATTCAAAAAAAGGCATTTGAAGTTCTCTACCACCCTTTCCAGCTAAAAAGAAAGAAAGAAAGGGAAAAAAAAGTGGAGATGAGAGTGATTTGGTACTTATGGCCAGAAGAGAGGAAGAGAGGAGAATTCAACACCTTCCCAGGCATTCCTCAGTACTGCATTCATTACATCAGCAGGTGTGCTTTGGACCTGACAACACCATGTTTCTAATTTCAATACAATCATTTACAAGCTGTCTCTAAAGTAATTCTGAGAAGGTAAATCTAGAATGCTATTGCACAGCTTTCCACTGGAAACAGCTATTGATCAGCAAGTGGAAGTACAATTTGACAGCTTAGCACTTTGCATTTAAGGGACTGAATAAAGAAGTAGTATTGTTATGCAGTGATGGAAGCAGTAGAGAAAACGCTCATTTAATTCAGGCAGTGATTTTTTAAAGCAGTTTTCCCAAGTGTTAGCGAAAACTTTTATGTCTTGAGATGAAATGCTGAGACTGTAAATCTATTACACAAGGCTATTTTCAACTGACTGTATGCTTACACCCATTTGGAAGTATGCTGGTGAACAGAGAAGGGACATTAAAACAGAAGATGGTGCTTATAGGCACTGAGATCACTTGTTCCACGATGTACAGTCATTAGCTGGTGTACATCTACTGGTGTACGGTCATTAGCTCTTCTGTGGAGATTTTAAAATGAGAAATGGGTTTGCTGTATTGAAGTCAGTGCATGATATGACCTCAGAGAAAACAGTTAAATGAATCTAAAGCAGAAATAGAGTTATTTTACCTAGAATTAAGTATCCCAGAAGATTCAAGCTCTTTGGGACAGAAACAGAAGTGCTCAGTCAGAACACTGCCAAATTTGATTGCATGCACTGACTGCATACCTAGTGAAGAAAATCTCAGAAAAGCCTGAGGGAAAATTATACTGACATTCATGTATTATCAAAAGTTGAATGTTCAGTAGTCACCAATACAAAGAGGCTGAAAGTCAAATCTTGATCTGCTTACTTGGGACAGAGTTTGAATTATGCTTGCTCAGCAAGACAGACCCAGTGGAGCCACGCTTTGAACTCAAGAGGCAGTGAGGGAGACCTGGATGTCTGCAAGTGTTTGGCTGACCTTTCTGCATGGTTAATATTGTACAATTTGTTAGGCTGTCTGTTAGAAAAAAATATATTGGCTCAGCGCAGTGAGTGATTGTGTTGTCCTAAAACACAAAAACAAGCTTTCTTTTTAAGAAAAAAACACAAGCAATTAGAGGCCACATTGCACATTTTCTGTCATTTGCACTAAAGAAACCCTCAAATAAACCAAAAAAAGTTTTCATCCAACAGATGTGCAGGTGAAGTGACAACATCGTGCCAGGAACTTATGGTCAGATTTTGTCCCTCAAAAATGGTCTGCTTGCTTCAGAAGTACAGTCACTGTAGGCTTCCTGGACAGTTTTTGAAGAAGGTAGACTTTTCCAGAAGCTGGCAAACATCTTGGCTAGACTGACTTAGAGTAACACCATGAGGCTATTTCTTTCTTTTGACTGTTGACAGGCTCTGGAAAAAAATAGCTCCTAATGAAGGAGCTTCAGCTAAGTGCCTACTTATTGGGGCTGCCCAAGTACAAATAGGATTGATGTAGGTTTTAGTTAATAATTAGCATATGAAAAGAGAATCAAGATGTATCTCAAAATCTTTTGTGTCCCCAGAGACCCAATGCATTACTTTTCCTTAAATGTTATCAGTGGACTTAGCATCACTAATACCCTATTTTAGGCTGTGGTATTTCTGAGACATGCCTCTACATCCCAATTTTTAGGGTACTTTGGCAGAGATCCAGTGAAGGCATTACAATTTCCCTGAAATCAGGTCTGTGGCTGAACAGGACCTGACTCTTCACTCCTTGCACAGGGACAACTGCAGCAATGCCCCAATGCATTTAACAACTAACTTGCAGCTTCTGCAAGTAATTAGCAGGTGATGCTAAACACCTTTTCCTGTTGCTGCAGCTCTGTTGACATAACTGAAGTAATTTACTGTAATTGAATTTCAGCACCTTGTCAGACTGTATCCCAAGACTCACTCTTGGCAGACAATGACCAGCCTTGGTTCTGGGCCTGCCGCCCCCTGTTCCCACCCCACAAACTTCTTCCATTAGGGAAGGGGCACTGATGGTCCCCAGGACCTCCATCAGACCTCTATCCTTCTAACAGAGCAATTAATTAATTACCAACAATGAAAGACTAACTCCAATTCTGCTTGCTTCATCTTTGGTCTCTTTTTTAAAAACAGCAAAAATCAATCCCCAAAACTGATCTGAATCTGTGCAGAAAAGATGGAAGTTCTAGAAACAGGCATTGCAAATGCCCTGCCTGCACTTGAGAGGGGTGAGAGCCCATACTGTGCACTAGAAGAAACCTTTGTCAGATCACAAATGGCGTTTAAATCCATTGACTCATTATTAACAATTACCTGTAATTTCCCCCGAGGGCATTTATTTTCTAAAAATAAAATGAAATTATCTAACCGCCTTGATCTGTAGTTAAACAATAGCTTTATCTCCTGGAACACCTCCCTGACCCTAACAGCCTGTCTAGTAGATGTTTTATTCTTAGATGTCTCAAAACACGTTGAGTTCACACAACTGAATATCAGGTTTTGCAATGCGTGGGGCTATTTCTTGCTTCACAGTCTTGATTGTTTTGTCCTAAGGAGACGAGAATGGCAGTTAGAGACCATCCTTTAAAGAGCAGTCCACGCATCACGCCTGCTCAATTGTAACTTAAGAAGCGTAACTCAGCTTATCAAACTTAGCTCGATCTGTTTCCTCCCCGCAAAAATCCGTGAGGCATTTCTAATTGGAACTTATTTTGTGTGCAGTAAGCAACCAAATACACCAAGCTCCTGCTCCTAGGAAAAACAGTGTTGTTACTGGGAGGTGACAGCCCATGAATTCCCGGGGAGGGGGCGGGGAGGAGTGAGTGTATGATGTCCTTGGACAACGAGTTTCTCTGCAACTACTGTTACATGAGAGATCGCAGGTGCGATGTGTCTTACCAAGGAATCACGATTGAAATACTGAGTGAAGGGAAAATCGTTTTTATTTCCTCGCCTTTCTCCCCCAGCCCCGCGAATCGCTTCCTCCCCTCGGCCCGGCGCAGGGACCTCAGACTCCCCGACACTGCACCGGGGGGACAGGAGGGGGCTACGCTCAGCCCTTCAGAGAAGACGGGTCCGGCCGTCGAGTCTTTCCGCGGGCTCCTCAGAAAAACCATTTCAGGGAAAGGGTGCAGGACAGCGGCGAGGGTCCCTCCTCCGAGGGGTCGTCGGAGCCGCATCGAGGCAGGGGCGCCCGGTGGGGCAGACGAAGGGCTGCGGAGCTGCGCCTGCCGCCTGCGGACGGGAATCTTCACCCTAGGGGGCCCTGGGGGTAACACAGAGGCGAACCCGAGGGGAAGAGAGGGTCCACCTCTCCCCGAGGATCCCACGCCCCGCTTCCCCCCCCTTTCCTTCCCGCCCGCCCCGTCTCACACCCTGTCTCCTGCCCGGCGGCAGCTCTCCCCGATGGAACCGGCCGGGAAGGATGCAGGCGGCAGCTCCGAGGTAATTATTAATGGCCGTGCCCACCGGGGCGTGGGGGATAGGGGGGGCGAGGTGAGATAAAATGGGGCTGCGGGGAGCTGGGAGGCGGGTGCTGCCGTCGCGGAGCCCCGCCGGGAGCATGGCCCTCGCCGCGCCGCTGCTGCCCGTGCTGCTGCTGCTGCTGCTGGGGCGGCCGGGGCGGGGGGCGCCGGGGCAGGGCGCGGGGACCTGGTCCCGCTTCGCCCGGCTGCCCTACCCGCAGGACCAGCTTTTCCTCCACGACACCTTCCCCGACGGCTTCCTGTGGGGCGCGGGCAGCGCCGCCTACCAGACGGAGGGCGGCTGGCGCCAGGGCGGCAAGGGCGCCTCCGTCTGGGACACCTTCGCCCACCGCCCGGCCACGCCGCCGGGGGCCGCCCCGACGGGGCCCCTGGGCGGCGACGTGGCCAGCGACAGCTACAACAACCTCTTCCGCGACGTCGAGGGGCTGCGGCGCCTGGGGGTCTCCCACTACCGCTTCTCCCTGTCCTGGTCCCGGCTGCTGCCCAACGGGACGGCGCCCGCCAACCCCGCCGGGCTGGCGCATTACCGGCGGCTGCTGCTCCGCCTGCGGGAGGTGGGCGTCGAGCCCGTCGTCACCCTGTACCACTGGGACCTGCCGCAGGCCCTGCAGGACGCCTTCGGCGGCTGGGCCAGCCCCGTCCTGCCCCAGCTCTTCCACGACTATGCCGAGCTGTGTTTCCGGCACTTCGGCGGGCAGGTGCGCTACTGGCTGACCATGGACAACCCCTACGTGGTGGCCTGGCACGGCTACGGCACGGGGCGGCTGCCGCCCGGCGTGCAGGGAGGCCCGCGCCTGGGATACCTGGCGGCCCACCACCTGCTCCAGGTAAACGGCGGCTGGCGGGAAGGGGCCCTGGCAGCTCCTTGGCTCCCAGGCCGTGCCAAGGGGGAGGCTGCGGAGGCCACCCTTCGCCCGCCCCGTTGGCAGACCTGTTCCCTGGTTGACCACTGGCATGGAAGACAAATCAGTGCACCCGACAGAGTACGGGCAGCAGATCTATAGGCAAAGGATGGCAAAACCCAGAGGCGAGAGGCAGGAACTTTGTAGCTGTGATTATTTCGAGTTGGTGGAAAGGTGCAGAGTTAAAGCACTCTGTATATTTTGCAGAAATGTTCAATCCTGACCCCAGCAGTTCGATTGCCATTGTGGGTGGGAGAGGGGATGCACTAGGCTGCGCCAGTCCCGCGCTGGCTTGCTAAGGTGGAAATGTTTAATAAATAAGACTGTACAGCGGATTAATGTATTTGATGAAAAAATCTTACTGACTTAATGGAGATGTATGTTAGAGGTGGCTGAAATGTTTTAGAGACATTTTCTTGACAAAGTGTTGGGTTTTTTTGAGTGTGAACACTTTTTGGGGAAAGAGACCTTCAGTTCCCCAATTAGTCTAGTAAGTGGCACAAGTAGTTTGTTATTTTTAAGTTTTATCAGTGTTTGTAGTATTTGCTGCGAGAAACCATTGTGAATTCTCAGGAAGAATGAACTGTGCACAAATCCTTCCAGCGACAGGAGAAAGGCTTCAGTATAACTGGAATGGTGTGGCCCTTAAGGCAGGAGCTATTGTACCTTAATACACATTCACAAACTCCGCTAATGTCCATCGGCTCAAGGTACACTTACTGGCAGGAATTGTATCCTAATGAGTATTGTATATTAGACATGAACATCAAGAAAACAGCATATGCCTTATTTGGCTTTTTGCCACTTCCCTGCATTACTTTTGCTTTCTTTAGTGCTACACATAAGTAAAAGGAAAAATAGAGATGGGGAAAATGTGAGTAAAATTTCCAATTAAATTCCTGGTCCTGAAAACTTTAAGCTCTTCATTTAGTTACAGTGTTGTGCACGTGACTCTGTTTCCTGCTTGAGTATATCCAGCATCGTTGTAGTATCAGAGTCCCTCGTAATCTCAAGCAGGGACTTGTTCTTGCAAAAGCTTTGAGAAAGAAGGTGCTTTTCTACTGAACAGATGAGAAACTGAGGCACAGACTTGCCTACACCATGTAAAAAGTATAATTAAACCAGGAAAGTCTACTAATACTTGGTTTAGGGACAGAACTTTACTGTTAGTTTTGTCGTGGTGATTGTCCATCAGGATTTTCACAGGAGTGCACATTTCTTTTTGCTCACAGTGTAAGGTGGCATGATATGGGGGTGGGGGGGGGTGGTGATCCATGTTTCATGAATGAGGAACTGAAACACAGTTGTAATTAAGACCTAAACTGTTCACTGGTTGTTAGTGCCCTTCTCCTGGCATGTCATCTTTTTAGCATATTGGTGAGTTATGTTATCGTTCCAGCTCTTCTACAAGTCAGATCCCCACATCTCAACTCACCTACAGAGAAGATCAGGGACATGCAGTATATGCAGAGATGCTCTCATCTCTGACTCCTCCGGGCAGGAGTCCTCCGTAGAGGCAGAGGTAGAGCCTAACTCTTCAGCAGAGAGAATAGAACGGCTTTAACCCTGAAAGCCACCTTTTTGTTCTTATATCTCCGCAGCTTATTGATATTAAACCTTTCAACTTGTGGAAGCAATGAAGTAGGAAGCGACATAGTGCGGCTTCTTCACAGCCTGATATCCATAGATAAAGTGTATGTAATTGTGTAAGGGAAGATTAAGTTCTGCCATACAAAGTAAAGAATGAATTACATTTCCACGCACAAATTAAATTCTTGTCTTACATAGCTATGGAGTGATTGACTGCAACCTGAATGATGTTCATTAATGTGTGCCTGTGGGTTGCATATGGTTTTGTAGGTGAGTTTGGTCAGTTCTCAGGAGTGTGCACAGCCTTGATTTGGGTCAGCAGGATGTACAGTAGTACTGCTTTATCACATAAGCTGCAGGATGTGTGCAGCACCAGATGGTGTTGCTGGAAGATATAGTCCTAATAGACCCACCAGAAAAGATGTGGTTGTATCATCCCACACAAAGAAAATCCCCTTTCAGTTGCCCAACCTTTTGCAGCTTTTGTCTTACATTACCAAAAAAGTCTGGTTCCAGGTTTCTTCTTAATCCTTTTTTCCCTTCTTTATGTCAGTCTTGTATTTTATTTTTTTTTCAGGGAAACTGAACTTGCAGAACATATTTGGGTATTTTAAAGATAAATGTTGTCATAAATGTTTGATTTTTAGCATCTTAATATGCATGTTTTCTGACTTTTTTCCCCGTATTTACAAGGTGCAATTTTGAGTGTCTTCTCTCAGCATGTAACCAAAGACTCGCAGAAGTGGAAAACTAAAGCTAGTGAAAGCTGATGCCTACTAATTTATTTTACTGGATGCTAATTATGCTAAAAGACAAATTAATTTCCTTTAAGTTCTTTAAAATTCGACAGATATAAATGTGGATTTTGGGCTCTGTCTTTCTGAGCGACTTATTTATTATCCAAAGAAATAATGAAATAAGACTTTGATTCAATTTAGGTTGTTCAGTTCAGGGCTGGTGAAAAGCTTGGTCTAAGTAATGATGTTAGATTTTAGCTTGAATGGATTTCATCGTATTGAACCGAATTTTTTAATTACCTTTAATTTTTCTGAACTTCCTTAAGTGAATCATAATAGATGCTAAATGGAAAGAGTAAGAGACACTTTAAAATAAACAGGAGCAAGTAAAAATGGTGTAAAAATCTTCTAAGAAAAAAGATTTTATTAATGCATCCTTGGTGTGTTATTGAGGGATGTTGATCAGTATTCAGTGAAAATGCCACCCTTTTATAGTATTTCCACTGACACTTGTCACTTTTGATGTCTAAGCCCTTCATACGTGGTAAGAAGTGGAGGAAGCTGTACATGTTTATTCACAAAATAAATGGAATGGATCAAGTATATTTCATAAAAGTTGGCATTCTCCTGAGGCAACAGCCAGAAAACCTAATGCCAGCAATCTGTCATGTATATGATGCATCTCTTTCTCCAGACAGGAGTTGAGAGAGGTCAGTGTATTATGTTCTGGTTTTTGCAAATGCGTTTTTTCATTAAAGGTTCACAGTATGTTGTCTGAGTTGAACATACTTGGATTTACTCAATATAAACAGCATTTGCAGAAACAGAAGAACACGTCGTTTCCCTGAAGAAGTGAGTGGAACTGCTGCCTGGAAACCAGTCACATGGCAACAGACTTATTTCTATTCTAAAACTCTTTCCAAAACAAAAGGTAAGTACTCTTTTGTTGACCTTCAGTGCTAAACCTAATGAAGTATCAGTAATTTCAGCATAGGAGAGTGGTCTTTTCTTGGTGGGTATTGTTTCCTTCAAAATTCAGGCAGCCTTCAAATTTTCACTCAGTGCAAGTGGATTGGGATTTTCCTGAAAGTAACATATAGTTGTGAACACATACAGAAATTTTAGGAAAAAGGAGGAATAATTCTGAGTAATAGTATTTTTTTCTATTCTTTCTTTCTTAGGACCTAATTCAAAGAAGAAATTGGTTGTGCTCTGGTTTTGAGTATCAGTTGGGTAGTATATATTTACTGTAGTGATTATACTAATCATAATTTATTTGAATCAGGTATCTTTCAAGTGTCAGAGATGACAAAGAAGCACAGTCAAACCATAGTGCAAGTTCACATCTGATCCTGCAGTTTTCTGTGCCAGTAGCTACCAAAGGTTATACTATGTTCGTAAATTATATTAAAAGCTATAGTGAACCTTTTTGAAGCTTTACTCATCAAAAGAAAAAGCAGTGAATTATTTTTCATTTTAAAATGTGTTAAACACATTATTAAATTAGCGCCAAAGATAGTATTAGTAACTTTCTCCTTACTGTTTTCTCCTTGTTGTTTTCAAATATTGCATTGTAACAACAACAACAAAAAAACCCAGTTTGTTATCTTTACAGAGAATTTTGATTTTTAGTTATAGAAATACAGAAATGTCAGGACTGCAAGGAGAATCAAGTGTAAGAGGAAGAGTTCAAGAGTGGGCCTTCCTCTAGTGTAGGAGTTCTACAACTTGAAAAACCTTTTAGAGGTTATAGGAAATATATTGATCGGTGACATAAAATTCACATCTGATAAAGTCTCACTGGGTACGAGTGTAAAGCTGTCTGCTCCTTGATACTGTTTTATTGTGCATTAATAAAGCCTCATGAAGTGTGAGGTTCTCCCCTTCAACCTCTTTCCTCAAGCAGAAGATATTCTGTATTTGTTGTAGTCCAATTTGAGGAGCCCAAAGTAAAGTGTGTGATAGAACTCATGTTACTGTGCATTCCTTTTTATGAAAAACTTCTCCAGTTTCCATTTCACCTTGTTTCTATGCATGGTTTCTAGTACTTAGAGGTAATTAGTTGATGGGCATAATTCCTACCTGCACTTGGGATCTGGAAAATAAAGCCTAGCTTCAATTTTTGCAGAGTGAAATGTATATTTTAGTTCAAGATAGTTCACCCTATTTTAGTGCCTGCCTTTCCTTTTAGACTGAAAGCTAGGAGCTCTTAGAGCTTTTCATATGAAACCTCTATTCTGCAATCGTCAGCAGGTTGAAAGTGCAGAGACAGTCCTTTCTGTTGAAAGTGTTGTCTTCTGTAAGGAAGAAATGCTTTGTCACATAAGAGAAAGTTGTTTCACTCATCACAAATCCATCTTCTAGGAGGTCAGATTCTAATCTTTCTTGATTTGGGACAAATTAAATCAGAATATGACTCTGTCAGTTTATTGGGCAATTATCTTAGCTTTGTTCCTCACATTTATTAACTCTTTCTTTGAGGCCAGGTTGGATGGGGCTCTGAGCAACCTGGTCTCAGTGGAAGGTGTCCCTGCCCATGGCAGGAGGGTTGGAACTAGATGATCTTTAAGGTCCCTTCCAACCCAAGCCATTCTGTGAATCTATGATCCTAGGACAGGTTGTAGCAATTACAGGATGTGTGTTGCTGGTTTTAGTATCAAATAAAACTACTAATGCTTGCATATTTGCCTGTCAAAGCATATAGAAAACTGTCACAGGTAAAACTGTGAATGCTGATACTAGATTAAATCAGAAGAATGGAACAGAAGAATAGGGTTGTAGATAACATCTCAGGATGTTTAGGAAATTATTGAAATGAAGACTGGACAGATCTCTGATGGAGAAGGTGACTCATAGAACATGACCATGAAAGAAGAGACTAGCTGCTGGAGGAGGAGATGAATTACTTCACCTGAGAGAGAATGTGTAAGCAGAAAGAGGTGAGTTGTCAAGAAAGAAGAATAGCGAAGCCCAAAAGGAGAAGGTGATGTTGGTCATGGTAAGGGATTGGAACCTTCAGTAAACTGGGATGAGTAGGAGATAAATGATACCAAGGAAGGGAAGGAGTTAGATTCACACTGATGCACTTTGTAAATACTCCTGGACATAAATATGACTGGATAAAAATTCAGAGTTGAAAGACCATATGTACACACACAGAGAGAAAGATAAAAGTTCTTTATCAAAACAATTAGATTGACTGTTAGAAGTCATGGATAGCTTTGCAGGAAAGAGTTGCTGGAATGGCCTTTCAGTATTAATGGTAGGAACGAAAATCTTTTAAGACAGAGCAGTTTGAGAAAAGAGACATGATGTTTTTGGTGACAGTGGATATGACAGTACCAGTAAATGTGTATTCTTCCTCTGCTTGCAAATTCATAACAATGATATATGGCATGATTTAATTCTGAGAACATAGTTCAGTGAAAGAAATGAAATCTAATCTATATTAAACAGTAAACAGCTTGTTTAGGATATCAGTAATGACAGCTTCTGGCTTGCTGTATTAGCTTCAAGTCAAATCTGATAGCACAACACACTCATAAAAAGCCTGGCCTGTTAAGTTTTTGGTATGTCTCCCTGGAGATTTGTCAGGGAAGGTCCTTTGACATGCATGTTGGTGTAAGAAAAAGCATTTTAAGAACCTCTGGATTTGGCCATGTTGAAGCACATTTGTATTGCTTCATTTTTATGTGTTTAATTTGAGAAGAGAGAGTGTTCTGTGTAACAGAGAACTGCAAAAGTTTAACGTTTAGCTTTGTTTTGATTCTGAAAAAAAGCCCCCAAAAGCATGCCCCTAAAAACAAACCAACCCATATTCTAAATTCTCCCAGTTACTGAAATCTTTACAGATGCTGTTTACAACAGCTGGTGTAGGATCCAGGGGACTGGAACCACAGACAGCTGGGTCACTCTGACATCTGCATGAAGAAAGCACAGGGGCTTTTGCACATATCGGGATCTGGCCAGCCTGGGAGGCTGAAAAACTGGGGAGTGCTGCAAGACACTCTGTGACATGTTCTTCAGCAAGGGGAACCATGCACATTTCCAGGGGGCTGTGACTTCAGTCTGCACATGATAATTTTGTTACTTGCATTTGAGGTCCCATGTCGACAGCTGAGATTTGACTTTTGTTTTAGTCAGCTTAGCACACCTATAAAGACAGCTGAATAGTTCAAAATTGGCCAGGAGAGATTATACTATAGAAATGCCTTGCAATTTTTTGACTCCAGAAGTCAACTTGGGAATCCTTTTGTAAGTAATCAGTTAATGCCCTTACTAAAGGCTAGAAAATGTTGGTATCCCTGGGATTATATTTTACAAGCTATTTGCTTTACAGTTGGGAAGATAGTAGCCTCTGTTTGTTTTGATCTTGCTTCTAGAGAAGACATCAAATGGTCAGGTGGGGAAAGGGGATAGACTTACAGCTGTTGGTCACACGTTCTGGTAGGAGTTCGCAGTGATTTTCCAATGCCTTTTTGCAGTCAGATTTTTTCTTGTTCTCTTGAATATGTAGTAGCTCCACTGCATCACTTGTTTTTCAGAGCTGAGGGCAAAGTTTACTCAATTTGTTTGTTTAACTTTCAGCATTTTAAGAAATAAAATAATTTTTTGCTGCAGGCATGGAACTGTGGAACATAGTTATTGATTAATTATTCTAATTATGGTTCCTTAGCTCAAATATGTATGGAAATGGTAGAATTATGCAGTGTGTCTTTTATTTTGAGAAAGTAGGTTGTGAATATATTGCAATGTCAGGCTGAGTGATTTGTTTTAAAATTTTTTTATTAACATTTTAATCTTTTATTTTATAAGTAATAACATTTTGTTTAAAATTCCATGCAAAAATTCTTACCTCACGTTTGAAAAAACTGTTCAACTGACCCCTGACTGTACAGTGATGACACACTTTTTGTAGTACTACTTTAATTCTTCATTTCTTTTCCTGTCATAGTGCAGTGTTAACTTGGGTACAAACAATGCTGATAACAGAGGGAGAACAGAATGTCCGTAAGCAGTTACATGTGCCATCAGCAGGCAAAACCCCAGCCAGAAAGACTCGTGACAAAACATGGGGTGATAGGAAAGAGGAATATTAGGAAAACGGACAATGCATGAGGATCTAATGAGATGTGGGGGTGCCTGGCAATAAGTGGGAATGAAGGAGCTGGATCTGTGGGACAATACTGTATTTTTGTGTGTATATTAACCATTGAAAATTAAACTTGATGTGAAATGAGACAGCCTGGACTCCCTTTGGATGAGTCATTCCTAGGTTTTTTTTTTTTTAATAAATGTCATGTGAATTTTTTTGAGGAAGCTGACTTGTGATTTAAGGAAATTACAGACCATGATTCACAAGTACAGGGCCTAATTCAAGGAGTCTGCATTGTTATAATGTCCACTTGCTGTCCCCACACTGACACCAGTACTGGGAGTGGGGAACCCGGTGAGCAGTCTGCAAAAGAAAAGAGGGATGCTACATTAAGTCTGGGTTTCTCAAAGGAGCCTAAGGAAAATAAGTGAGAATTGATTTTTCCTATAGCTTTTTGGGGAACCCTGTCACTTTCAAGCACTTAAGTAAATTAACAAGTTGAACAGATGTATTCCTCTTGTCTTGAAGAAAATGTGCATTCCCATATTCAAGCAACATTTCTGAGTACAGAGTGTAAGACCTTGGAAATACACCGAAGGAGCTCTTGAACTCTGTTTGTTATCCTTCTTCCCGTCCCAACCATGAACATGCCTCTTGTTTTGAATGAGAAGAGAATATTGGGGTATATCATGCAGGGAAGAGAATGGAGCTGTGGGAATATGATTCAGCTGCAGTTTTGCATCTTAATTATATGCTTGGTAGGAAAAAAAAAAATCCTTTTTTCTTCATACCCCTCTGTCATATCAGCTAGCTTTTTCTAAGCTTCTAATACCACTTGAATTCACAAAGTAATATAATGTAATTAGAGAAAGTCAGAAAGATCTAAAACCTTTGAAACTGGAATTTGCTGATTCATTGAAACTAAAATATTTGAGAGACTTCAGTTTTCCAGAAAAAGTTGAAAACTAGGGGAAATAAAAATCAGTAATTTTGCTGCAAAAAGTCTTGGTTTTCCGTTTTAATGTGATACTGAAAAATTTCATTTTGTTATAGGGAGTCAGTCAGTCATTTCACACTCTGCCTTCTGTATTCTTTCATTGGATGAGTGCCCAGTGCTTCAAATTGGGTCAGTTTACCCTTGTGAAATTGCTGTGTAACCTGCTGCAATATGACTGACTTATTGAAGCTGCAGATTGATGCTTTTTCTTCTTTGATGAAAGAAATAAAACAGAACTGTCAGGACAGAATTCTTGCACTGTGGCAGTTACTCCGTGTCTCATATTTGTAACTGGGCTGCTTGTGCCACTTTTCTGTGAAACTGTAATTATTCAGTCATTTATCCTGCTCCTCTTCCCTATTTCTGGTAAAAAGAAAAGTGGTACTTGAAGGAGACAGTTTCTTGAAAGGGGAAAAATTCTAATAACAGCAGCATCAAATTGGCACAGTCATTCTGATTCTGAATGTTAGAACCAGCAAACTGTGGCACAGGGCAGCTCAGAAACAGCCTTTTCCCACAGCCCAGCTTAGGGTAATGAAATAGAGGCCACTTCAAAATGGATTGGTGGTGAAATGGTTATAGAGAGAGCATTGTAATGCTAAGCCATGAAAGGCGAGAACCCTCAACCACACCAGTCCCACTTTACCCAAGCTGGTCTCTTCTGGAGAGTAATGTTTCCCATGTTACTGGTAATTTGGAATAGGTTTGTAGAAACCAGAGGGGATGAGTGTAGGTATGAATACCATACTGGTGCCAGCCTGTGGGATCTGGTTTTGTGGGCTCTTGACTGGTGGTCAGGAAAGAATTTAAATTATTAAAGAACAGTGATGTTTCTTGTTAGGCCTCTTTTTTCCCCTTCCTTCATGCCATGGCCAGACTCCCTGGATAATTAAGGCATTTTACCTAAATACTTTGCCTTCTGTTGCAAGGGTTTAGGATTGTGATAATATCTTTGATTTTTCTTGGTTTATTCCTGTGACTCACTTTGACATCTGGAACATTTGGTGTTTTTTTTGGTGTGTTAAATATCTTGGGATTTGCTTTTTCACTCATAATGCCACGAACGTAGAATCACAGAATCATAGGGGGGTTTGTGTTGGAAGGGACCTAAAAGATCATTTAGTTCCAACCCCACTGTCTTGATGTGGCATCCCACCCTTGAGGGGAAGGGAACACCCAAGATTCATAGATGCCCATGGTCAGAAGGGAATGACAAAAGTCGGAGAGTCCACAGCTTATCTGCTAGGCTTCTGCATGTGGAATAACTTCTACTACATCAGGTTGCTCAAAACTCTGTCCAGCCTGACCTTGAACACTTTGAGGAATGGGGCATCAACAGTTTCTCTGGGCAACCTTGTCCAGCGCCTCATCACCTTCAGAGTGAAGAATTTCTTCCAAATATCTAATCTAAACCTTTCAGGTTAAAGCCTTTCCTCCTTGTTCAATCTCTACATGCCCTTGTGAAAAGTCCCTCTCCAGCTTTCTTGTCGGCCCCCTTTAGGCACTGGAAGGGGTTAAAATGTCTCTCTGGAGGCTTCTGTTCTCCAGGAGGGGGCATATAGTAGATATTATTAGGGCTAAAAGTTACAATATTGCAGGCAACTAAGCTGGATGATTAATATGTCTTCTTTCCTTGTTTGGGCAAGGGACTGTTCCTTTGTGTGAGTGCTTCTGGGGAATATTTATTTAGGAATGAAGTGAGTATGGAATGCTGAACTATAAAGACAAAGATAAATAGGAAAGGGTCAAACACACATTGGAGCAGCGTGTTCCCAGTGTGGGAAAGGACCTGGAGGGTCTGGAAGGACTTGTGGGGTATTAACATTTTCTAGACTGGAGGACATATAGAAATCTCTGAGTGAGATATTTAAGTATCTAGGGGAAAAAATTATACCAGGAGGTACAGAGAGACAAGGGGGTAATTGGTATGCCAAATACGTAATTTACCAAAATAAACTGTTGACTGTCAGAGGTTGAGTCTTACTGTGGCACAAACACTGATATTGGACATAAGATAGAAACACTAGCAATGACAAGCTGCCAGGCAGGCTCAGTTTTTTGTTATGTAGTAAAGTAATTCCAGATTTTTGAGTGACTGGTGCAAGCAGCTGAAGATTTTTCTCTGAAGCACCTTATTCTGGAACTGCTTCAGTGGTAATGGACTGAATCAGATGGATTGGACCACCTCACCTGTTACAGTGATTCTTATATTCTGCTATTATTCTCCTATGAGAGTCAGAAAAAAAATACCTTCTCCATCCCCACATTATGTTTCTGGTAAGATTTATTATCGATCCCACCACTGAATAATTCACTACTGGTTTGTGCAGTAATTGAGCATAGGTTTGGGAAGCAGCAGCCCAGAGTCTCAGTTTTATGTCTCAAAATCTTCAAAGGCTAGAGTATGTCCAGGAGACAGATAGAGAGTAGGTGCCATTCTGGAGTATGGCCAGTGAAACCACTGCAGTTCTGTACTGGTGGAATGACACTGCTGATGTAAGTGCTGGAAAAAAGTAGGTTATTGCACCTGTAGCATAACGTGGTAGTTTGGATACAGAAAAATACCTGTTCTAGATGAAAAAACGGCCTTTGTTTGGTTGACTCTGAAATGGATGGTTTAACTGAAGAGTAATCTGTGAGATATGCAAGCAATTTTTTTTATCAGCTTGTCTCATCCAGACTGAGGACACAGGAGAGCATGCAATAAAAGCAGTATGCCTAACCAAGGGTGGACATGGCCCATACAGAATGATTGGTTTTGGTGTCAGTTGGCCCCAGCTCTTGAGCTCCTCTTCATTGTGCTAATAGGAGAGCTGGATGGAGGTTACAGCCTGCAGAGTCCCCACATGCACCGTTGTGTACAGCATGGAAATAATTTGTGGGTACAACTGGGGCAGTCTTCAATCTGTGAAGATTATCAATAGCAAATGATACCCAACAGCTGAAAAAACAATGTACCTGGGGTTCATTTCCACTCCGAGTTACAGCTGACAGGAGCAGGGCATTCTGCTACTTTGAGTGAGGCTGTAGTATGGAAAATTACTCCTGCCCCAGAGTTTAGAAGTATCATCATCATGCTGTCTTCCAGGCATCGTTTGCATCAGCTCTGAGACACAGTTTGGCATCTGCTTGGCCTTGCAATAGCTAGCTTTCCAATAACCATTATAAAATGCGGTTTAGAGTAAAGATATTTCTCTTAAAGTGGTTTGGCAGCATTCCCAGCGATCCCAGAGGGAAGAGCAGCTAGAACTTGTTCTCCAGCTCTGAGCCAGCTGTCCACTGGGCTGACCAGGGGTGGAGCTGTGTGTGCTTTGGCTCTGCACCACAACTAGTGAGTCAAGACATGGACTAAGCTGTCCTTGGCTGCCTGGAATCCTTTGGTGTAGATCATTGTAATTTAAAGTGATGGGTGCCAGGGTCATACAGCGGTGCTGCATGAGAGCTGGTGATGACTGGGTGAAGATGGAGGAATGCAATGCATGTGCTTTGCTAGGCAGATGCTTCATCACAGTGCAGCCATCTCCCTTACAGGCTGTGGAAATGAACACAGAGGAGAGCAGTCACACTTGAGCTAATTTTAGGACATGTTAACCAGAGACATCTACGTTTCAGTTTGCCATCTTAGGGTCCTTTTATAAGTAACTAAGAGTAGCGAGCATGGTGTCTCTCATCCTATGACCGAAAAATACAGTAATTGTCCCATTTCTGTCTGGGGGGTTATAGACAAACCTGCAGTGACAAACTCAAACCCAGACTTTTTGTAGACAGACTTTTAGCCTAATGAGAGTCTGGTGGAGTAGATGACAGGTGCTTTGTGTTCCTGTAACTTTTCAGATAGTGGGCTCTGACAGAGGGTCTAGACCATATGCAAATTTTGCCTGTCTCCCTTACTTTAGGCTTATGGTACCTTATGCATGTCTGTGGGGAACACCTGTGTCTCATGTTCTCCACTGGTTTTTCTGGGTAGTGAGCTGAGTTCTGACACAGGAAAGCAGCTGAGGTTCCCCCCTGCAAGGCTGGTCAGTAGCAGCTGCATGGTCCTGTAAAGCCAGAGCAAGCAAATAGCCATGTCCCATGTCAGATACCGTGGATGTTGAGTAGCCACATCCTGTGGCTCTTCATTCCCTTTTGCCAGTCAGCTACTGCTGCCCCACCATGACTGCTGGAGTATGTTGGAAACACTTAATTTTTTTTTTTTTTTCAAAACTGTAAAGAGAGAAGTTCTTGGAAAATACAGTTTAAAATATGAACACTCCCCCCCTCACCAGGTTAAAAATTTTAACACAGTCTTTTTCCCAATAGTTGGAACTGATACGCAGATGCAAACCATGGCATTTGTCACAGTCTACCTCTGTCTAGAAACAACAAATACCTCTTTCCTTTAGGGCCCCATTATTTTCTCCAGGGAAGTTATTGAACCTCATTTCAATTTAAGTAATACAATAGGTATTTACTGGCTATGATGAGCAAAAAATTTAAAATGTGCATTCAGTCTTGAAAATGAAAATCCTCATTATTTTAGAACAAAACACAGATTTCCTCCAGTCACCTACGGAAAAGTAGCCTAAGGAAAAACATACAGCCATCAGGTGGGGAAAAAGGTAGAGCTAAAAAAATGCACTTCCAAAATACTTTTTGCAATACTTTTTGGGATTCATAGACAGGAGAGGTTAATGGGGATGAGGGTTAAATAAATGTAAATAACTACAGGTGCAGCGGACAGAAAACACTATGGATTTACACTATCAAAGTCGAGCCAGACCCATCTGATAGCTTTCTGGGATAACTGATTATCTAGAAAAGGAAAATGTGATAAATGTAATCAATCTATATTTTTAGTAGAACCCTTGAAATGGTGGCAAGGAGGAAGAGAGTTTTCAGCAGTAGCTAGAAAATTGCTTAAGTAAATGTCACAGTAAGCTGCAGTGAAAGTAGAAGCATCAGGCTCAAGGGCAGTTCACAGCTGAACTTCTTAATGTATTTTAACTCCCATGCCTTGGCACAGGCTCGGATTGTACTATTTGGAGCATTAGCTATACTGAGGAAACAGTGCCAGTGCAAAGGATAATCAAGATAATAAACAGATGAACAGAAAGACTCAAAATATTTTTCATGAGAAGAGAGCTTACTGATCACAGCATGACCATCAGATGCCAACATAACCCAGCTGTGACAAAGACACATTTGTTTCTAGTCTGTATCAGGTGATGTTTCCAGCAGAGATGAGGAATTACCTTGCTAGAACATGGCTTATTACCTTTCTAGAACATGGCTTATTTACCTGAGCAAGAACACTAGGAGAGAATATACTTGTTGTCTATAACTAGATCAAGTGATATGAGAAATGTGGGTTTTGATTGCTATAGATGGAGCCTTGCTTTTTTTCCAAGTGCTAATTTTTACAGAGATTATTTTTCCTCCCAGTAAGACAGTACAAACTCGTGTATGTGTCTCATGCAGAGCATCTTCTTTAGGAGTGTTCATGTATAAGAGAGCATTCAGGGAAAAGTTCAATTAATGTGATGCAATCTCTTCTACTTTCTCCAGTACTTCCTTCCTGCCTTTCCTCCTCCCTCTCTGCCTTCCTCTGTTTGTCTCAGCAAAAACACCTAACTCTTCAAGCCCTTCACACCCTAGTCCAGGCCCTTAATTTGCTTTTCGCTGATGTTTGGGCAACTAGTTAATCACTGGACTTCCCA
Organism: Empidonax traillii; assembly: GCF_003031625.1. Lineage (NCBI taxonomy): Eukaryota > Metazoa > Chordata > Aves > Passeriformes > Tyrannidae > Empidonax > Empidonax traillii. The sequence goes on from NW_020956540.1 coordinate 209,841, forward strand.
CTTCTCTGCTTTCTCTAACATCACGGGTTGAACCATGACTCCATGTAAACTATGTGATCTGTGAATTTTTTAATATTTAAAGTGTCTTCCTGATTTAATGTGTTCTGTCTTAGATCCATTTTTTAATATTCTTTGTACTACATACTCGTTGAAGGCTGTCTTGGCATAGCTGTGGCTAATAAAAAACTTTCTCTCTAGGATAAAGTGGCTGTCCAGCTCTTGCTGCACTATGTAGAATCTCTCAAAGTCAAAGATGGTTTTCCTGTTTGATTTTGAGAAAAAATGTAAATTGCTGTACTATGGTTTGTAGCCTGAAATAGTTTTGGAGTACTCTGCTGGGTTGGTTTTGGATAAAGGCAGCCTAGAAGATGCTCTGCAGGAGCAATCCTAGTGTAACCCAGGTTCTAATTGTCTTCTGGTCCATGGGTTATTGTAGATATTGAGTCCTCAGCTCTACTGTTTGCTAAAGTAGATGTAGGTACTATGTATGGAAATTAACCAGCTACATATTATAATTATATTAGGCACAGCAGTACATTTAATTTCCTTTTCTGTCTAACAAATCCAGGATATATGTAAGCCATTTGACTGCTTACATGAGCTTTTACTAGTCTAAAAATTAGGACAGTATTTAAAAAAAAAATCAGCCACTGGATTTATTGCTCTTCCTTTCTTCTTGTATTTAAGCCTGAGATGTCTCTAATCAATCTGTTTTTTGGGAGTGGGACTGTAACAAACACTGAGCTAGTTTACAGAAACCTCTGTGGCTCTGAGACTGTTTTGTTGGATTTATTCATGGAAACATGTTGAAAGTTTCTGCTATGCCTGTATCTTTGTCGGTTACTTAGAAACAAGGCATCTCTTCAAACCCTTTACTTCCAATTGCCTTTCTTTAAAACGGACAATCTTTAATTGGTAGGCATCTGTCTCACTTAGATATTGACCTAATTACCATAATTGTACGTGGCCGCCTGACAACTGCTAACATACCTGCCCTCATGGTAACTGTGAAACAGAGCAGTGCTACTTTCTGGCATGTATATAGCTGGACAAAGGAGGATGAATTATGCTGGTACAAGAAAAATGTGACCTTGCATTTCTGTTGTTCTAGTACATTTTGATGTTAAGACTGGGATTTCTCCCAGAATACCTTTTATTTAAACAATTGAAAATATTACTCTACTTTGATAGTGTATTTGATAGTATATCATGGCGTGCTGGTGGAATTTCCAAAGACGTGTTTATACAGAAGTAAATGCTAAGCCCAAAGAAACTACTTAAAAAATCTACCTGAAGTTGTGAGTTAACTGATGTATTAAGATTTTAATTTATCCTTATATTTTTTGTATCTGTATTTAAAATGGCCAAGGGGGAAAAATTATGTGTTTAGTCATCTGGACTCAGTAAGAAAGAAAAAGGGTGGATATATGGGCACTTATTTTTTTGTATTCATAGTCCCGTCTGTGCACATGAAAGTGTCTTGACATCACTGGCTTTATACTTTGTTCTAGAGCAATTTGAAGTTTAGTATTACACTTTGATATAGTAAGCAAAAGATAACTTGTGCCAGTTCCTTCAACTTAGACACTAATTTTTTTTTTTTTTTAAGATTTCATTCTGCTGCAGTGGTGGCCAAAGGGAAAATAATCTTTTGTAGGTTTGTTAGGTAAAGAAAGCCCAGTATCAAAGTTACTGTCCCTTCTTCAAGAGACAGCTGTTTTCTCTCCAAAGGGAATGTGAGCAGTGCACTCGCAAAGAGCTGGTTAAGGAAGCCTGAAGCATGTTAAGTTGTTCTTTAAAAGAAAAAACCCCATCCTAGGCCTCCAGAAGTGTGCATTACACTGCCAGAGTAAAGACTAAACTTGACTGTGCTAAGTACGTTCAAAGTCTGTCTAGCTGACACAATATTTATGACTACCTCAGTCTGTTAATATGATGTTAATTCTGGTTAGAAAGTGTCTAGTACTATGGTGGTGAGAGCACAGAAGCTGAAACAGGAATTGCTGAAAGACGAGTAGCTAGTTAGCATTTGCATTTCCTTTTCTTTGGATTTTTTTTTTTTAAGTTTTTCTTGTTATTTCTCTAAGGACTGGATAAAAACAGCTTTAGTTCTTTTATTGTGATTGTTTTTTTTTCATTGCTAAGGCTGAGATTGCAGTACATTGATGTAGTAACCTCCCTATCCTATATTGTTTCATATTAAAATATGGTATACACTTTTTGAAAGGAAACAGTGGTTGCTGGTATTTTTATATCAACTATTAACATTTACCTTCTTAGCAGCTACATTAAAACATTTATTCAATATTATGTCAGACAAGCTACTGGGATTCTTTGTCTACAAAGAGGTGAAACGCTGCTTAATTTCTACAGATAATTAAAAATATGAAGATAGGATTTATAATGTAAGAATTTAAAGATATAGATAAAGATATAGATCTATAATATAAAGATGTAATATAAAGATATTTAATTTTAAAAGCTTTTTGGGTTTTTTGCAGTTTTCTTTTCTTCAAGATTCCAACTTCATTCTGCTTGCAGGCTACAAGAGTAAAGTAGGAAAACTTTTACGTGTACACTTTAGAGTTAATACTCATCTCTGTAGTGAAGCAATTTTATATCTACCATTAAACATGCATTTAGTAACAGGCATAAAGGGACTTATTCATACCTCAAAAGTGTATTTTCATGGTTTCAGCATGCTTTGGATGAGGTTCTAAATATATTTCCCAAATCAAAGAAAGTATAATTTGAATCCAGTTTAATCTGTGACTGCAGCATAGTCAAAAGATTTTAGAAGAGACCAGATAAATACACATAAATCATCCTTGCCTCTGAAGAATTGCAAAGATTCAAAATTTGTTTCCACTGTAAAATTGGATGCCCCATTTTGTCCCTCCATCTCCTGACTGAAGTTGTTAATCCTTTCTTGAATCTTTAAAAATGTGGTACCCCGAGAGTTTTTCTTGCCTCAGTGAATCATTTTTCCCTCATCTTTCCCTGCACTGGAATTTCTCTTTCCTCTTCCGAGTTCTGATTTGAACAACTGCACTTTCTTTTCTTGGTGGCTGCTGAGGAGTGCAGTGATTCCTCAAAATAAGTATGTCTGACTAAAGTCTGCCTCCCCCAGTGACTGTATCCTCACTGACGAGATGTGCCTTTGCTGAGTAACTGGCTTGAATTCCTCCTACAGTTTCCCAGATCTTCCTTTCATAGCCTAGCTTAGTGGAAGCCATACCATTAAGGAAGAATTATAGCTAGTAATAACTACTATATCAATTAAAACTTGTTAGTTGGCTTTATGGTTCACTGTGCTGTAGCAAAGGTGGGCAGACAGCTGAGGCATCAAGACCACTAGGTTATGAGTCATTCAGTTCTGCTTGCCTTCTCCATCTGCACAGTCCTCTGATTCACCATGTCAGCCTTTCAGGGGTTGTTGCTGATGTAAAGCTTCTGGAGTGAAAAAGTCTAGCTTATGTCCTCTTGGTTTCCCCAAATCTTTGCAGAATTCCTATGACATTTGCACTGGCTCGCAAGTTTGACAAAGATCCCGGGTGACCCATATGCTTTTGTCAGTGGCAGGTCCTGGTTAGGCAGGATCTCTCTCAGATCTGAGTTGGCCTTAGTGTGGGGATTCAGTTGACTAGAATTAGGCCTGTGATACCATTTGGATTAGAACTGTGCCACCACAGAGCCGACTTCATGCAAAAGGAAGGAAAGCACTCAACAAGTCATGCAATAGTTCCCTCCTCTCCTGATCACTCAGCAGTTTACAGCTAAAACCCACTCATGGTCACCCAAAGCAGATACCAGTAAGTCATGACTGCTAAATCAAAATAAAGTTCATATAAACCCCATGGCTTGGTACTAGCAATAGCAATAATGTATTTACTGGGCTATAATCCCTTTTCTCAGTAGTCTGCAAACTGTGAGCTATTATTCCTGAATCCAGCAATGTTGTGAATCTTCCTATGGTTTCTATGTTTCAGGACCAAGCAGTGGTTCTTCTTGGAGCTATTAGCTCTTTCTTGCCTCATATGGCCTCATAATAACATGTATAGGTCCAAGGGTAGTTCAAATTTTGTTCTTCGAGGGTGTAGCTATTCCTCAATTTGCTCAGCACTTAATCCTCTTCTACTTTTTGCAAATTATGAAGAATAAAAATGTAAATAGGATTACAACTAAAGGATGTATAACCCACTTCAAAATTCCTGAAGCTGAAGGGAACCACACAAGAGGGACTCCCATCAAAAGTGACACCCTGCCTTCTTTATTGCTATTGTTTGTGAGTAATTTGTTTGCTATTGCAGCACACTGTAATAATTGCTTTTGTGGCTTGTTTTACAACCAACTAGACTTCAGATATTACAGTTGAATGCTTTATTATCTGTAACTGCCACACAAAACTACTCCAAAAGTTACTAAAGTCAATTTACTTTACAGATTCAGTGATTTTTGAAACTTGAGAATTCCTTTTAAAGGTTTATAATTGAAATCCCAAGCTTCAGTCAGTTCTATTACATGTGCACGAGTGAGAACTTTTCAGGCAAGTTATACATAATGAGGTAGTTTGTAGTGGTTGCTTTGTATAGGGTATGCATGCAAACACAGCTGGATCTGACATAAACAGTTGCAGACTGATTAGAAAAAGAAGGAAGAATTCCATATTCATATCTGGTCAAATTGTAATCTAAACAGTTGTCTTCCAAAGACTGAAAACACCTTCATGTTTACTTTGCTTATCATGATGAGCTGCTTTTTTCATCCATCTAGAGGTCTGGCTTGAACTTTCCATCCTATTCCGTAGCCTCTTGTCATTGATGCACAGTTCTAAACTCAGAATGGTTAAACTTAATAGCCAAGCTTACAGCAGAGTAAACTCAGACAATTATGTGAGTATCTGAACTAGATTTGGGCATGAACAATCCAAATGTTTTGTTTGAAAAAGAATCTTGTAGCAATCACCTCAAGCAAGTCCCTTTCATTCTGGATTGTATTTGCCTATGTTATAGCACAGAGTTCTGATCCACTCATTTTGTTTTGACCTTGCTTAATGGTGCTTGGCTTTACCTCATGCACAAACATCAAAGTCTTGTTAGATGCAGTTGTCTGAGAGCCTGAAGTTTTTTGAATCATTAAACAATGTTGCCAACTTCATGGCTGTCACTAGATTTGTTTGATCCTCATTCACTTGGGGCTGCTGTGGTCTGTGATCTGCAACAGCTTCTAATATATTGGTTGCATGTATGTTGATTAAATTTATAACTCCAATGCCAACTATGTAGAACCAAATGTCTCTGTATTACTCATTGGTACCCTCCACTGTTGGACACTTCTTCCAGTTCCTTTACTGTTGCTGTCCAGTGGCTGTTTTTTTCTCACAGAGGAACTCACAGTGGGAAAAGCTATCCATCAGCACATACATTCTGAAACCATTTGGTGAGTAGCACACAGTCAAACTACCATACTGTTCTCATACCTCTGATTGTCACTACCTTGTAGTGATGCCCCTGGGCACTGCAGCAGTTAGTGTTTTGTTGTGAGATTGATAAAGGACCTGTCATTTTATATTTGCAACCATGGAGCTGATGTCTTTGGGTGCTGAAAAGGGAGAGGGTCTAGTTTAAATTGTAGAAACATTTACTGTAGTACACATTAAATAATTCTGTAGTGGTTCCTTAATGTCTTCTCCCAGAGGAAGCTGCCGTTTTCGTGTTCTAGCCTCTTTGAAGTGACTTCTCTTGTGAACAAAATGGATGAGATACCCATGATATGCTCTGGAGACCACTTATTCTTGTAGTTCACTCTTCTGCTGAGCCCACAGTATTGATACTCTTAAATATGCTGAGCTTGGTAATCACACCTTTTGCCCACTTTGTTATTTCTGAGTCACTGTGTTAAGTCTCCCAGGAGCACCACATGCTCCTTTTTGTGCAGTAACTGACTGGCTTGCTTTGGTTTTGTGACAACATAACCTCTACTGCTTCTGGAGGGGTAACAAGGTGCAAATGAAGTGGCCATGCTGGAATAGCATTCCCTGTGTGGCTACCTATGCCAGCCTTATTGAATGCTGATGAGGTCAGGTTTTGTGCTGATCTCCATTCCCATTGCTTCACCTTCTTTAACAGCTTGGTTAAAGGCTTAATCATATCTGCAAACATAAATATAGAATCCAGGGGAAGAATAAAACTCAGAAGAGATCTGAGCTTAAGCGAATTGTAGAGCAAGGAGCTGCTTTTTAATTTTTCTTGTTGTTGTTTAAGAGATGAGTCTATTCCTAAATTCTTTTCTCTCTCACGTACCACTTTACCTGTTCATCAGTTCACTTAGAATTGTGTTACCAAAGTTATGGCTCACATTTGTTTAATTATTCTTTCAGTAGTGTTTGAGTTTGACGGTAGGTTATTACATCATCTGTTCATGAAATTACATGGATTTGATCAGCCTCTGATAAATTTTTCAATGTTTGGATGATATGAATATTGCATAAAGCTAGAGCACAGGGAAATCCTTGGGCAGTAGATGCATGTAAAGCGGTAATTTTAGGGGGAAATTCTTCCCAGCCTTGCCCTGGTAATAAAATCACAAAAACAGCATATCCTAAATCTGTTCTGCCAGACTCTGGCATTTTTTGCTATGACAGGTGGGGTTTATGGTATAACAGAATTAATTGCTCAAACCCCAACCATTACCCAGTAAATCCTGCTGTCTGCTTTTATGATAGGCCAGATTGGAACATCAGAAATGCCTGATCTTCATGCAATTATTTGTTACTCCAATAAGCTTATTTGTGAGGTTTGGGAATATTTTTACTGCTTCTGTGCCTGATGAATTTCATCATGTGTACATGGCATAAACACTTTGCCGTGAATACTCCTGCAGTCTAATTTCTTTTGAGACTCTAGCTGGGGAAAAGCCTCTTCTCGTTTATTTCTGGGTGAATTTCTGGAGCTTTTAGGGCAGCAGATTCATGTACTCCAGGAATAATTTCTGGCTGCCAGCCTGTCAGCCTTTCCCAACTCTACAAACATGGATTTGCCAAATCCAGAATCGTTTGATATTCTTGTAGTAATGGTATGACAGGGATTTCCTTCTGTCTTTCTCCTAGGAGACTCAGTATTAAGTCGCACACAGAATATTCCACTACATTTCCATGAGCAGTTGGGTCAATTCATTTTTAATCTACTGGATAAGATTCCATCTGCTTTTGTGGTTAATGATGTATTCAGTTGCCACAGCTGTTACCATTATTCCCGCTAAGAGTTCCTTCAAAGTTGTGGTGCTTTTTTTTGTCTTTCTTGTTCATCACATTGTCTGACAATTATGAGCTCTTGCAAAGTAGTGTTACTGTCTTGGTTTGTGCTGTTTACTACTGCTTGTGCAGTTCTGTGCGCTTGCTTTGGTGGATTACAACTAAGTTCTTCATGTATTTTTCCCTTGTGTCTATGTTTTGTGTATTTGAATATGTCATTGTGATTGGAGCCTGGCCTATCCTCCAAGAGTTTCATGCTCTGGGAGATCACTTTGCAGGTCAGTGTCAGTACTGAAGCTTTGGTATGTTTATTTAGCTCTAGCATGCCCAAAACAATTTTGATGGCAATGATTGTATCTTGCTCTTCCTCTAAATACCGCCTGAGCATTGTGTCCCAGATTCTAAGTCTGTTATCAGGGCCTATTTTAGTTCACTGCAGTACTGCAAGATTGTCTCTAAGCTTTAAATCACTCAAGGGTATTGCTCTGTACTTTTATCTTCTTTTTGTACTCTGTTTAAGAATCTCTCATATCTTTAATATTCACATGGGTCACAACATTCCTTGAACTATTTTTGTGCGGTTCCGTAATTAATCTTTTCTGTCAGAGGTAACGGAAAATGATTAAACACATCAAGTGTCTCAGAAGCACTTGTTGTCAGAAATAAAGCTATTTTTATCTTGTCTCCCATTGATTCTCAAAGCCAAATGCCGCTTAATTCTTTTCTAGATGACCTTTATATTTCAGAGACTCTTTGCGTCTCAGGAGACTTCAAACTGCTTTCCCAGCCCACTCATCTCTTGGTGCTTTAGTTTATTTGGACAGGATGTCGACTCCAGTGGTCATGCCAGCCTCTCTGTGTGGTGAGTGGAGGGGAACAGGCACTTTTCATCTCGCTCTCATCTGGGCATTAAAAATGGCTTGAGTGAATTGTGGCCTGGAGGCATTCCCCCCTGCTCTGCATGAGAACTTCTCAGATGCAGGTGATGACAAAAATGAGGTGAGGTGAATCCCTGCCAAAGGGAAACACCTGTGTTTGCACAGCCTCTGATGGTGACAGTGGGATGTGCAGAGTGCACTGGGCAGTACGGGTGCCTTCTCTCTGGCTGCCACGCCACAGGGTGCTGACCCAGCGACTGGCCTTTCAAAGGCAGGGTAAGCCTGAGAGAGGCTTAACTCAGGGCTTGTGCCATAACATCTTGGCTTTCTGTACTTCAAAGGAAAGGTTTCCTACAGCAGTCACCTGACACAATGAGGTCAAGGGGGTTTTTGTTTCCTTCCATCCCATTGTGGTCACTTTGTGTCTCTCTGCTGCACATTTATCTGTGATAATGTTCACTTGTGGCTATGCATATGGTATGTGAAAGTACAAGCCTTCCCAGTCTTTCATCTGCTGTAAAATCCAGAAGCAAAGTGTAAAAATAACGCTTACCTGCTTTCTTATCATTTAGGTTTGTTTTTTACTTTTCCCTTCTGCTAATATTTTTGGAGTACCTGTAGTGGATTTTGATGCTGTGGCTTAGCTTCATGCTTTCAGGCTACCTTCTCCCTTTCATCCTCATGGTAGCAAAGCTCCTCTATTTTGCCTGTGGTGGGAAAAAAAGGTGTTTTATCTAACCACTGTGCCTTCAGACAAGGACTTAATGCTATCTTTGGTGCTTTTTCTGTAGAGGTGAGTACTACACCAAACAGAGACATTGTTCTGGAGTTAAAACACTGCTCTACAACTTAGGGTATCTGGTTTGTTTTTTCTTCTTCTATGCATGTTGTAACATCTCTGTTCCCAAATTTTAAAATAGGAATTATATTGCTTTTTGCCTTATATGTGGCAGGAATAAATTCGTTCATGTTCATGAGGCATCAGAACATTTACAATGACCACCACAGTGTGAAAAACAGTGACTAAATTGTATTGAGAAAGGAACTGGCACAAAACAGTGGTAGTTCAGGTGTGTGATCAATACTTAGAGCTGTAATTCTGGCAAATTTGATGTTGTCTGGTTATAGATTGAAAAATGTTCACTCAGCATTCTATGTATCATTCACAAGACAAATTCTGTTCCCAGGTTGTTGAGATTGGTCAAAAAATACCAAGTTAATTGAACTGATCATCTGTGATAATGTTCGCTAACAGACTTCAAAAAGAAAACTAGAAAAATACTTATTTGGGAAGCAATTATTGGGGAAAAATAAGTTGCTACATAACTAACATATAGAAAAGTCCTCTGCTTTATATGTGAAGATCTTATCTTACTAGTTTTGAAATATCTGAAAAACCTTAAGCAAGTATCTGTTACTCAGTATTAAGAATATAATCTGATTGTGAAAGACAGTGTTTGCCCAAAGACTGTGTGGGTAAAGCCTGCTTGACTTATGATCTGACAGTGAAACTTACATGAAATGTGACATCCTTTGTTGTAATTTTTGATTAAAATACTTGCTTTTGATGATATTGGGAAAAAAAAATTGTGTTTTCCCCTTGCTGGTACAAGACACATTGTGACTAATCCCACACTAGACTTCCCCATGTCACTCAAATAATTATATCCGTTTCAGAAGGGCTTTTGATGTAGAACTGGATAATGATGTTTTTCTTGGAAGTACATCAGCCCAATTCTTTGTAATCAAAAATCCTTTGTCCACCTTTTCCAATTAACTCTTCTCTTTGTATTGATAAATCATAGAATTATAGAATCATTTAACTTGGAAAAAATCAAGTCCAGTCATTAACCCACCACTGCCAAGTCCACCACTGAACCATGCCACTCAATCCAATACCTACATGTCTTTTAAAAATACCTTCAGGGATGGCAACTCCACCACGTGCCTGGGCAGCCTGTTCCAGTGCTTGACAACTCTTTCAGTGAAAAAAGATTTCCAGATATCCAACCTAAACCTACCCTGGTGCAACTTGAGGTCCTTTCCTCTGTCACTTCTTACCTGGAAGAAGAGACTGACCTCCACCTCATTGCAGCCTCCTTTCAGGTAGTTGTAGAGAGCAATAAGGTCACCCCTGAGTCTTCTCCAGGCTAGACAACACCACATCCCTCAGCCGCTCCTCACAGGACTTGTGCTCCAGACCCTTCCCTGGCTGTGTTGTCATTCTCTAGACATGCTCCAGCATCTCAGTGTCCTTGTGTTATCCTGAACACAGGATTTGAGGTGTCACCTCAGCAGTGCTAGTTACAGTAACATTGTTCTGTTAAATATTGTTAACATGCAAATAGAGAGTTAATACAGGATAATTCATCTGAGTGTGGAGAGCAGTGTTTTTGTGCATTTTATGTGTGAAATGAATGGTATTATTACTGGTTCAGAAGATACAACTTAAAATTGAGACAACTAGTTCTGGAGGAATGAACACAAATTATGAAATCGTGATGCTCCCAATTATAATTCTTGATTTGCTCTTGTGAAGGTTATGCATCATGATAGATGTAAGTACTGAGAACTTGCAGAATGAACCTCAGGAAGGTCTTAATGATCATGAGCAGGAATTTAGAGGAGTAATCAGGCAAACAAATGTCTATGTATCACTAAATTGACTTCACCTAATGATTCTTGGACTGTGTTGAAGTATCCTGTAAGAGAGTAGAACTTTGTCAGATTGCGAAGCTTGTTTGCCTGTATTAAATTACTTCTGCTATCACTGCAGGAACTTGGTAGGACTACTCCACGCTATGATGTTACAGGTTTTTTTTTTCTGCTTTGGAAATGTGTTTGACACTTCATGAAGGCTTGGTTTTGGTATTTCTGACTTGGACTCATACAGAGGACTCTTTAAGGCTCATCAAACATGACCAATGTCAGAGTTTCATAGTTGATTATAGATAGAATGTGGTCCAAATAGGTATATTGGGTGGGAAAGACAGGGGCAGAAGAACATATCCACTTGAAAACAGGACTCTGTCTGAGTCTGAAATATGAGTGAAGTACAAACATAGAAATGGGCTTAGCTAAGAACAAGCTATATCTTTCATTTTCATGGTGATATGGTGATATAGAGTTTTATGATTTTCTTAGTGATGAAAGCACTTTAGGAGTAAAATGGATGCTGTTTAAAAGCTTTCCTGGTGGTCTGTTACTGATTAAGTCTGTTCCTGTTCTAGTAAGCACAGAGAGCACTCATCCTAATCCACAGCTTCCCAATGCCAGCTTAGCTCAAGCCTCAACAAGCTCAAGAATGCAGGTATTACCCCCCAAAAAGATGTCAGTCAAGTGTTTGGTATCTAACTGCATGTGCTGCTCTCTGAATCCAAGTAAAAATAACAAGTTACCCAAATGCAACAGCCTGGAGACCAGCACATGAGTTTTAGCAGTTCTGCTCATAACACTACACAAACCTTCTTAGAGACAGTTTGTCACCAACCTTTTTTAGTAAGGTTTTTCAGCCAGGTGAGGGGATTTATGAGCACTGCACACTTGTCTGAGCTAACAAGGAGCAAAGTACCCCTCAGCATCTTGCAAAAACAGAGACTGGGGTCACCATGCTGTATGTCAGTAGAAGTACTGAAGTGTGGTTGCCATGATCTTAAGCCTAGTTTGATGTGAATTAAAAGTCAGTCACTGCGATCTGGAAATGAGATTTCAGATAAATATAAAGGAACTGATAGTATGTTGTTTCCTACTTGTTTTCTCTGCACATAATTCCAGTTATAGGTAATAGATATCTAGAAGGTTTCAGTTGTCCCAGCCGAGGTACAGTGTCACTTGAGCTACCCCGGCCTCCAGTTGCTGCTTCAGAAGACCAAGGTCTCACATTGGGTCCTGAGTCATGTCTGCCAGTCACATTCAGGTACATGAAATCCTGCCACTAATCCATACAGTTATGGGAACCTAGGTAGTGGTCCTGCTGGGTGCGACACTGTGACTGCTGGTAGATTGCACTTGGGAATCCATTAGCTCAGGATAAGTAGTGCCATGTGAGACTTGCCAGGCTGTTCAGGTCACATCTGCATGGAAATGGCAGATATGACCTGGGCATGTATCTTTCTGGAGTGACAACTAGTTGCCTGTGTTAAGGCAGCTGGGGAGCCAGAGATCTCTGTTACCTATAGTGGGAGCTTGGGCATCTAGCTCACGTGTGGACAGTGGAATATAAGGTGTCTTTGACTCAGAAGGAGTCCCACCCTAGGAATAGGATTCATTTGCCTGAAGATGAATGTAGGTGAAAATTATCACTGGCATGTTCTTTAGCATTCCAGGTGTCTCTTTGGAGCTAAGAGATGTGATTTGGGATTTATTGGGAGACTTGCAGCATTCTGAAACTGTCTGGAATTCAGGTTGGAATGCTCTGAAGTCTCTAAAACTGCATTAGACACCTAGTTTTAGGCAAATGAATTCTGTTCCAGATTTCCATAGAGACTCTCTGCTTTGTCACTGGCTCTTCTAGCTTTATTCTTATGCAGTTTTGACTGCTTCTTTAATCTACATCCACAGAGCCTGGGGTCTTTGATGCACTGTTTTCTAGGTTTAGCATTTTTTTTAATGGAAATAACACAATTCCACTTCATACACACTCCAGAGAGCAGACATTTAAGTGGGCTTCTTCTTGTCTGCTTTCATCTACGTATAGAACATGTCTTGTTTAAACTGAGTAACAGGTTTTGTCTGTTATCAGTAGAGAGAGAGGGACTCCCAAAGAGTGATTCACCTGCATATCTTAAACAGAATTCACCTCATTTTCTGTAGAGGCAGACTAAGTGACTTGCTTAGAAAGTAGAGTTGAGTGAGATGATCTCACATTGCCACACTTCATCCTTTCTTGTTGCAATGAGGGATTAAATAACCCCTCCTTATGCATGTAGAGGGATAACTGGCAGAATTCCCTTCCTCCTTTCTTCATGGTAGATCCAAAGCTACTAAATTCTGGAAGATCTCTGAAACAGGGAGGGCCAAGAGTTATGGGGCAAGTCCTCCACAGTTCTTGAGGTGTTTTATGGGTGGGTGATAGTGCGGATGACAGAGGTGAAATTGTGTGTTTGAGAGTGTGCATGCTGGTATCTTAGCATTTGAGACAGGAAATTGAGACATGAGTCATGTCCAACAGAAGAATATATGGCCCCTTTATGAGGGAAAATTTGGGAGTGCAAATTTGAGTTGCAAGTGGTGATAAATTTGTTCCCAATGGCATTTTAAAATTCGTATTTAAAGTGTTGGGTGTTGGTCCTGATGTGTAATGTCTTTTGTTCCTTCATCAGTGCAATGGAGCTTTTCTGTGGAGTAAAATGAAGTCTGTATTTCGGTCAGCTCCCATTTTTGCAATGAGACTTTGAAGTAGTTACTACAGTTTCTTGCTAGCATCAAAATCCGTTGTATTAGTACAGACAGATGGTTGTGCTGCATCATGTTTGTTGGAGCTATTGATGTATTATAAATGAGAGTGACTGAGAGATCGAATACATGCACATAGGTGTGTACTGTGATTCACAGTTTCCAAGATTGTTCTCTTTGGGTTTTGGTGACCAGTCTAAAAGGGCATGGGTGTAGTCTCCTGTAGAGCTGGTGTCAGATCTGCACAGATGTTTTATATGCTCAAACGCAGCAGCTTTCAGTTTGGGGGTTACTGAACTGAGGCTTGATTATCGATCTTACCTTTAGTTGTCCTTTACTTCCCATTGTTTTTCTCCCAGCTGTGATAATTAAAATTCTGAAAGAAAAGTAAAATAATAGAATTTGCTATTTTCCTGGGTAATTAACAATCCCTATGTCAAAAATTATATTCCTAGTAATGTTGGCAACTGGAGGGGATTATAGTTCAAAGCATAAATGGTAAGTATATAAAAAACAAACTGTGAACAGCAACTATCTATAAATTAATGATAAAATTTTCAAACATGCAAACTGCATGGAGTAAAATTATAAGGCTTTGTATATAGTTTATATTTCAGGGGGGCTAAAAGTGCATGTGAAATTTTGATTAATAATCTGTCATATATATTCACTGGATCTATGACTGTATGGTAAGAATGGAGATTCATGTCATCACAGCACATATGAACAAATACTAAATGATGAATCTCAAAATGCAAATGTAAATTGTAAATAGGTATGCTTTATTCTAATGAGCACATCTCAGACTCACAGGATCACAGAATGGGTAAGGATGGAAGCGATTACAGTGGTTTATCTGGTCCAACCTCCCTGCCCAAGCAGGGTCGTCCTAGAGCACATGGCACAGGATTGCGTCTAGATAGTTCTTGAATATCTCCTGGGAGGGAGGCTCCACAACCTCTCTGGGCTCTGTTCCAGTGTTCTGTCAACCACACAGTAAAGAAGTTCTTCCTCATGTTGAGATGGAACTTCCTGTGCATCAGTTTCTGCCCGTTGCCTCTTGTCCTATTGCATGGCACCACTGAGGAGAGCCTGGCCCCATCCCCTTGACACCCTGCCTCCAGATACTTGTAGACATTGATGATGTGCTCTCTCAGTCTTGAGGCTGAACAGGCCCAGCTCCCTCAACCTTTCCTTATAAGAGAGGTGCTCCAGCCCCTAATCATTTGTTGCCTTCTGCTGAACTTGCTCTGGGAGCTGCATGTCTATCTTGTACTGAGGGGTCCAGAACCGGACACAGCACTCCAGATGTGGCCTTGCTAGGGCTGAGTAGAGGGTCAGGATCCCTTCCCTTGACCTACTGGAAATGCTCTTCCTAATGCACCTGTTGGCTTTCTTGGCCACAGGAAAATACTGCTGGCTCATGGACAGCTTGTTGTCCACCAGGACCACCAGGTCCTTCTCAGCAGGTCAATTCCCAGCCTGCACTGGTACAGGAGGTTGTCCTTCCCTGGGTGCAGGACCCTGCATTTGCCTTTGTTGAACTTCAGACAGTTCCTCTCTGCCATCTCTGAGGTCCTTCTGGAGGGCTGCACAGAAATCTGGGGCATTGGCCACACCTCCCAGTTTCATGTTGTCAAATCTCATATTTTTACCTTTTTATTAATGAACCAGAAAAAACCATGAGAATTTCTACAAATGTGTAAATGACAAAAGATGCGATATTGATTCACAGAGCAGTAAAAACTCTTTGATAAGATAGGTTCAAAGAAAAGATAAGTTTTAGGTGAGGAAGGGCTCTGGAGATATGGTAGTTAAGATGAGCATATGCTCACAGCGTAATTCTACGGCCATATAAGCAGAAATAGTGTATTAAATTGTCTCTGGTTTTACTGCTGGCAAGACGACTACTGGCATTTTATGTCCAATTCTGCTGCTGCAGTTTAAAACAGATGATGACAAATTGGAAGAGAATCAGAGAAGAGCAGTGAGAGTGGTTAAAGAGCTTGAAGGTTATGCCTGAAGGTAATGCAAGGCTTCAGGAACTTAATCTATTTAGCTTTCAAAGGGAACATCAAGAGACTGTTTCAATCGACTATGTAAGATCACAGGAAAGAAATTTGGTAGAAAATATGTCCTCACAGTAAAAGATAAAATTATACCAAGACAAGTGCTTAAAATCTGATGCTAGGGGTAAATAGCAAATTTTAATACACAAAGTTGAATTATTGGAATAATTTTTCAGGGCCTGTGGCAAATTACTTTTCACCAGACTTTTAAAAATCTAGATTGGTAGTTATATATTCCTGTACTGTGTGTTCTGACTCAAAGAGGAATAAGTTCAAAGGTGTTTCTTTGATTTGTATTGTTTCAGAGATCTATTCTTAAGAACAGACTTTCCTTCTGTATATATCGGTGAATCTACAGATAAAGTGATATTCCTGTTATGAAAACATGCTTTGAAACATGTTTGGTTAAATGCGTTTTCATTTTTGGAAATATTGGAATTATGTCTGAACTCAATAATAAAAGTTAATCAAGGTGCCTTGCTAAAAGTGTGTTCGCTACCTGGAATAGTATCTCTTGGAAAACTGAGATGCACCTTTCCTCAACCAACTAGCAATTTCTAGTTGATATATGATATTTAGGGAAAGTTAATTTAGGTGTTGTAAATTACTAATGAAAGAATAGGACTAAGCCCTTAAGTGATGTGTTTATTTGATTACGCTGGACGTCTGTACTTGAGACTAATTGTGTTACTTAAAATGGATTTTTGGGTCCTTTAATTACAGTCTGTCTTTTCAACAGGCCCATGCTAAAGTCTGGCATCTCTACAATGACCATTTTCGTCCAACTCAAAGAGGAAAATTGTCCATTGCCCTTAGCTCTCACTGGATAAAACCTCAACGTATGACTGAAAAAAACATAAAAGAATGTCAAAAATCCCTTGATTTTGTGCTTGGCTGGTTTGCTAAGCCCATATTTATTGATGGTGACTATCCAGAGAGTATGAAGAACAACCTTTCATCTCTGTTGCCTGAATTCAGTGAAGTTGAGAAGAAGTATATCAAGGGAACAGCAGACTTTTTTGCTCTTTCTTTTGGAGCTACCCTGAGTTTCCAGCTTTTGGACTCCCACATGAAATTCCAGCAGTTGGAATCAATCAGCCTGAGGCAACTCCTTTACTGGATAAACAGTGAATATAACAACCCCCAAATATTCATTGTGGAGAACAGCTGGTTTGTTTCTGGTACTACCAAGAGAGATGATGCCAAATATATTTACTATCTTAAAAAGTTCATTATGGAAACTTTAAAAGGTAGGCCTGAGTTTGTACTAATGTGTGCTTGAAAAAATCATGAGGCAGTATAGCCTATGGAGATGTGTTAAAGCACCAGTCTGGAAACTGATTTTAGTCTCCAACATTCATCTTGGTACTTTTGAAATGAGACTTCAAATCCCTTTCCTGGGTTTGTTCTTTTCTTGAAGATAGCATTTGGTGAGCTTGATGCTGCTGTCTTTGAAGTCAGCAGGAAAATTTCTACCCTCTTTGGTGGGAGAAAGTGCAAAATGTCTGAACTGTATTCTCAGTGGACTTAGGAGAGTTTACTGTGTTATTTATTAATAGTTGTTTTCCTTAACTGAATGCATATGTACAAAACATGAGAATATATATGTGAGGAGGTAAATACTATGCAATAGGAGTTCCTCTGGGGAAAAAAACCCACAACACGAAGATGGAAACTATTAATTTTAAAATGAAAAATCAGAACCTTTTCATTCTGCACCTTGCCCTGACACAAATTTTACATTAGTGCAGCTGTGGGCATTAATCACAGTAATCTGAATTTATGTCAGTTTAAAGAAAGCAGAATGGTTGAGGTTATATAATCTAAATAACTTCATGTGTTAGCTTTTTATTTTTCCAAACAGTAAGAGCAATACACCACCTTATATGAGGGTTATTTTCTAACTTCCCATTTCCTTGTGGAAAACAGATTTTTTTCAATCCTAGTAGTTACCAATAAGCTGTTGGGGTGCCCATTTTCACTTTCATTGTATTTTCCTTTTTTAATTTACTATTTAATAACTGATTTACTCATCTACAGCTTGCTATTCTTGTTTTTAAAAGAGTACTATTGTAGCTATTACTTCAGATGAGATAGCTATTGTGTTACATTATAATTTTCGTACAGTGGGTGAGTAAAAATAGCTTTTATTTTATTCTCAGCACTCATGAAG
Organism: Empidonax traillii; assembly: GCF_003031625.1. Lineage (NCBI taxonomy): Eukaryota > Metazoa > Chordata > Aves > Passeriformes > Tyrannidae > Empidonax > Empidonax traillii. The sequence goes on from NW_020956540.1 coordinate 227,607, forward strand.
ATGCAGAGGACTCCCCAGTTGGTTTCATCTGCTATCCCAGAAACCTAATTATTGCAAATAAATTAAAAGGTGAAAAAGTACCTGAGTCAGTGCATCCAAAATAGAAGAATGGAAGCAAAACAGTAACTAACTGTTGCAAATACAGTATCACTAGTTTGCATGAAGTCAGATGAGGAGTTAATCTTCATGAAGGGGTCATATTCCAGTTGCCCCTATTTCTGCTTAGTTTTCAAATTGCTGGAAATACATACATGGATCTGCCTTTTAAGCACAGCTGGCTGGAAGCAATCTCAATTTACAAAGTGTCTTTCCTTTTAATGTGTCACTCAATAAATAATAATAACAGCAACAACAGTATGACAGACTTGTCATATTAACTTAAGAATACTAGCACTTGACTAAACCTTTTGTAGAGAAAAAAGAAGAAAAAAGAAAGCAGAGACAGTGTGGATCTACAGAAGGGACTTTGTTGTCATTAAAATGAAAATTATTGCACCCAAATCTTCTGCTGTTAGAATCTGCAAAATGCAATGTAAATACCAAAGTTCTCTATGCAATACCTGGGGGAATTTGTCTGAGAACGATCCACAAAACACATCATCCATGTTGTACAGCATTAGAGAACAAAGACAAAGGCACATGTTTTCTCTCTGAAAGATGCAGGACTATCCAGTGCAATAAAGCACTGCAATATGTAGATTCTTGAACTATTTACCATGAGATTCATGGTAAATCTCAGCAGTCAAAGGACAGTGAAATGACTTTGGAGATATAGCACTGAGAAGCAAGGATAATTAATTTAGACACGGGGCTGAATAAAAGTGGATTTGCTGCTTGCTAGATCTGGATGGTATCTTTGCCTTATTGTGTGCATACACTCATTCTGACAAACTTCTTATTTCTGCATCTACATTAACAAGTAAATGCAGCCCAGTTGAAGCAAGCTTGTACAGTAAAAAGAATTGGTGCTGAGGGCCAGGTGTCCACACTGTGTATACTCCTGAAGCCCATTTATGGATTAATTTCACCGAAAAGGACCCCCGATCTTGCATCCTGAAACCACTCTGTAATGTGAACAAAAGCATGATGAGAGAGATTTGCTCAAAAAGTGTGCTCCTGATTTCAGCTGAAGTGCTGATGTAATTGTCTATTCTGATACTGCATGCTGTAGACGAGCTCTGTACATGTTTTTGGTGTGGGTTTTTTGTTTGTTGTTTTTTTGTTTGTTTGTTTTGTTTGTTTTGTTTGTTTGTTTTGTGGTTTTTTTTTTGTGTGTGTGTTTTTTGTTTTGTTTTGGGGGTTTTTAGGGAGTTTTTTCCCTCTTTTTTTTTCTTTTGTTTTTTAATTCTGGGAAAGGATCTCTCTTTGAGATTCACAGCCCTAAATACTTTTACTATTTTTGATTTTTTTTTTTCTTCCAGACACCATTTAAGGTTGATTAGAGTAAGCAGAGCTGTAATATAAAAGTAGTTGAATTTTAATTAGAGTTGCTAATTGTTTGGAGATGTCTTCTTACATGTGTGAGTATCTCACCATTTACTCTGGGGTCATATTCACTTCCCAGCTCTGTCTCTGGTGCAACAAATAAATGAATTGTGTCTTGTGAGGCAGAGCATGTTTACTGGGAGAGCATGCAAGCTCCTCTGGGCCATGTTGACTAGTGGAGGGGTTAGGTCTTTGTCTGGGGAGTTAATAGGCCTGAATTCAAAGAGCTTTAAGGAGAAGAGGAGAAGCCAGGCCCCTGACAGGGCAGAACCAAGCTCTTCTCAGGTATGTCCAGAGGGAAAACAAAGACGCTGGGCACCTTCCACATGGAAGCAGAGGCTGAAGGCTTCACACATCTTGCCTTCAAACACTGAGGTTGGAGAGCAGCTGAGCAGAGGGTTTTAAAGGTCTGTATTTGATCCTTATGGGTCTGCCATGTTTCCTTGGACTACTATATTACTGAGCTAAGCAGAGCATGTGCTGAACTGCTGTTTAATTTTTAATCTGGCTCTGGCAGTACAGTACGCACTTCAGGCATACTGTGCGGGATTGCTCAGGACAGGAGTCGCTTGCAGTGGGTAGTATGGACAAGGCCACTAATTTTCAGAAGCAAGGACGGTTTAGGTTTCAGTCTGCCTGGTTTACACACCAACAGACATAAAGAAAACAAGGGAGACAAGCAAAAGAAGAAGAAAAAGGGGAAAAAAAGATGCATAAATTTTCATAGTGGTTTTCCAGTAATATGCAGCCCATGTGGGATGCTGTGTTTGAGACTTCCAGACTTCTAGGAACTTCCAAAAATTTTTCCAGTTACTTCTTTAGTAGGTGACATTTAAAAGTAAATACATTTTTAAAGAAGGATTTGAGGAGGGTTTTTACGAGGTGCTCGGGAAGTGTGGGAGTGCTGTGTGATGACTTACAGAAGGGGTGAGATGCTGTTCAAAGAAATTCTCACTGAGACCAGTTAACGCAGTGAACCTGTATTGGCTTTTACTCTGCTGGTATGGCAGATGTCATCATGGATGCATGCAGAGGTTAGAAAAATACTGACATTTGCCAAACACAAAAGAATGATGCCTTTAGGAGGAGAAATATTCCATTTCCTTAGACATTTTCTCATGACCTTTGGTGAAGACTGGGCCAAATTTGTTGCTTATTTAACTGCATTGTTCATTTAATTGATTCAAACAGGGTTACAATCAAGAATCCATGTGGTCCTTCGTAACTGATTGTAATGAGGTACATTGATAAAACCAAGAAATTAGGATCTTGATATTCTGGTTGCCTGAAATAACGCTTTCAGTGTTAGTAGACTGGAAAATATTATGTTCAATCAGTATCCAGTTTGGGTTGACAGAAGACGGTGAGTAATAAAGATAAACTTTACTGCCTACGGAGCCAAACACCAGTTCAAAAGAACATTTAAGAATGTGCCTAAATGCATTGCTGAATTAGGGTGGGTCTAATTATGTAATTAAAATAAGCACACTCTTTTGTGCTTTCCTGGAGCTGAGCCTTGCCCAGGAACATTTTGCTAAATCTCAGTGTTTAATAAAACTAAAAGTGAGTATCATTTGGAATCTTAAAATAAAACTATGGTGCTGTTAATACTAACAGATTCCAGTAGACCCTGATATTAACCTTCAGTGTGTGGTAATTCTTAGAAGTCAAACAGTTGACCTAGAACATATGCATATTTTAAGAAATCCTTAAATATTTAAACTGGAAAAGGCTATTCCATAAAAGATGTAAAAAGACAGAATTATCAAATAAACAGAGTCTTCCTGCGTTATCATTTCTACTTAAATTCTGTGGTATTAAAAATTCATGAGCACACCAAGAGTGCTGTCAGGGTTTTCTCAATATGTATTTGTAGTGGAGGATGGGGGAGGAGAAAAAAAAAATGGTATAACTTTTGTTTGCATGCAGGGTAGTGCTGCATTAAGGGCATCCTGGGTGTGAGCTGCAGTGTGTGCTTAGCAGAGGGCAGTGCAGTGCAGTCACCAGCTCAGTTGCTGCAGATGGTTCAGGTGTGGCCTGCTCTGCTCCGAGGCTGAGGTTTGGCTCACCTAATTAGCAGCGCTGCTCAAACCACTGCGGCACAGCTGCTTTTTCTAAATCTTGCTTATTTAAAGCCAAGCCAGGTACCTCTGCTGCCTTGCATGGTGCACACTTTTCCTGGCTGCTCCTTAAGGGAGTGCAGTTGAAATATCTTCCCTGAAAACGCTTTGAGGCAGGCCCCAGGATACTTATCTGACCTATTGCATTGTTCTTACACAAGAGTACAGCAAACACTGCTGATAAAGTGTAATGTGCAGAAGAAAAACGAGCACTACGATAAATTTGGGTTTGTTCTTTCCTCAGCTATCCGGTACGATGGAGTTAATGTGTTTGGCTACACAGTCTGGTCCCTCCTGGATGGCTTTGAGTGGCACAGGGGATACAGCATTCGACGTGGATTGTTTTATGTTGATTTTCAAAGCCATGACAAAAAGTTGATGCCCAAATCTTCTGTCTTATTCTATCAAAAGCTGATAGAAAAAAATGGCTTCCCACCTTTGCCTGAAAACCAGCCTATAGAAGGTATTTTTCCCTGCGACTTTGCTTGGGGAATTGTTGACAACTACATTCAGGTGAGTCTGATAGTAAAGCCAACAGGCTGTCCAGCCAGATCAGTGCACAAGTTCATAGTGATACATTTGCTGAATAGAGTGTCTTTGCCAGGGTGTGTTACCACAGTGCTGCAAGGAAACAAGTACAAGGGTTTTGTGCCAAACACTGTGTCTTTCCCTCTTTACCATACTTTCTGTTTTTGACCAAAGAGAACCAGTCAGATTGAGATACGATAAATAACCCCTTAGAAAAACATACAGAAGTGAAAAGTGTTCTGATGCTCATCTTCCCTGGACATACGTAATCGGTTACAGAAAATCAGTTCTTTTCAAAGGGAAGTTGCTTAAATCTGCTGAAGTGTATATACGTTTTAGAAAACTTTCTGAAAACTCTTAAAATTCCAGTGACATGTTTCTACATCGTGTGCATATATATCCTGGTACTGTCATTAGAGTGATTTTGTATAAGAGGAAGTAAACGAGATTTAGATGAAATTTCTGTATTCCGTCTTTTTCATTAGATGTCGTACCGTGTCTGATGGAGGCCTGCAGTGCCCCCGGATAGAACCTAGCTAAATTATGGATCAAATTCACAGCTCTTACTCTTTAATTCAGATAATTTGATACTTTGGGAGACTCTTTCAAATTTTAAGACTTTATAGCATGAATGAAAGTTGTAGCTTAGTTATGATCTTTTTAACTGTTTGGCTCTGTAATTCTCAGATGCTATTTTGGCTTGCAGAGCTTCTCTAACCACAGTAAAGAGGTGTAAATTCAAAGGCTTGATCCAAGAACAGAATTTTTAATTTACATTTTCCACAAAGATAGAATCTTTCTCAAGGCTAGAGTGTGGAGGGCTTATTTGTTTTTTCTCACTCAAGTAATAAGATCTGGCTTTTTTATCTTGAAAAATGCTGCAACTTCTTTAGCTGTTGCACTGATTTACAAGAAAATTCAAGTCGTTATCCTCCTAGCTCTCAGATAGATTAAGAATTGGGAATGGAATTGCTGCTTTTGGAATCGATAGCGACTATAAGGTTGCGGAGTCAGCCTATGACAGTTAAAAAATCCCTCCCATCCCTAAAACCTTCAAAGCTGAATATTTTCATTTCAGAAGGCCCTTCAAACATTTTGTGCTGTAAGGCTTAGGTAGTGTGATTTGTAGATGCATCACAGTGGAAAAACTGTTTTGACAGCATTCCCACAGTATTAGTGGCAATGCATGCTTTAGTAATCTACAAGGGACAATTCTCCAGAAAAGCAATTTCCCTCAGACATGCTGTTTTTTATTACTTTCTTCTATAAGCACAGTACTGACCTCTCTGGAGAAAATAGCAACTGATTTTCAGCAGCTTCTTTACACAGTTTGCAGAGCCTCAGCTACAAGTTGAACACTGGTTGTAGGCTGACACCTGCTTTTCAGACAGAGGGCAGGAAAAGGAAATCTGAACTCAGAGGGGACAACACGCCAAAGATTGAAAAGAAGGAGAAAAGGACAAATAAAGGCATGTGGTACCAGTGTCCTGTGGTTTGGCTCTAGAAAGAGTTACCCGAAGTATGACTGAGCAGATTTTACACTGCATATTATTTTAGGTAATTAAACTTCTTGTTTTCTAGTCCTTACTGTGTTGGTGATGTTCATTAAAAAGTGAAAGTATAATTCTGAGTGACCCTGAGAAGTTCATCTTCTACTGTATTAATATATCACACAGGCAGTTCTGACACTGGAAACTCTAAAGCCTTATGGGAAATGCATTTTTTGTTGGAGTGACATAGAATGGGTTTTCTCAGAGGCCCAAAACAAAATTGATTCAATCACCAACAGCCTGCTGAAATAACTGGGAAATGAGTTCAGTATGAGTTAAATAAAAAAGGATGTTTTTAACAAGGAGGAAAAGCTTTGCTTGTCAACTGAATTTGTGCTAAAATCAAGTGCACAGCATTACTCATCTTTCATCATAGTCAGGAAAAGAACAGAACAGAGAAATGGTGTTGCATTCATTCTTTTACTGCATTCAGGGAGTTCTCTTGAAACTAAATGTACTGGATAATTTACAACAGACAGTCTCTCTGCAGCCCCTTCCTAATCTTGAAAGAAAAACATTTTAAAAATTACTGTGGTCTTAACTGAAGGTCTGCTTCTCTGGAGATCTGTCACAGACTTAGTGCCTTATCCCTGAGCAATCACTTGTTTCTTATGCAAACTGGAACAACTTGGAGAAGATATAAACATGGTGACCATTAGCATAAGCTTGTTTGAAAAGTAGGGTGAAAATGATATATAGATTTGGTAATTTGCTGACCTCACATGCTAATATAAAATTTATTCATTCATATAAGCCCATTCATATGCCAGTATCAGAGATTCTAAATACAATGTTTTGACTCACCGTTTTCTTTTACTTGTGGTGCCTGATGACTATGATGTTCTCACCTACCTAGTTCAAACAACCTGAATCTGGTATGTTTCTTATTCTACCTAGGTAGACACGACACCCGCCCAGTTTCTTGACTCTAGTGTTTATGTGTGGGATGTTCACCAGACGAAGAAGCTTATTAAAGTGGATGGAGTTTACACCTCGAAACGCAGGCATCACTGTGTTGACTTTGCTGCTATCAGGCTCCAGATCTCTCTTCTGCAAGAAATGCACGTCACACACTTCCATTTTTCACTGAAATGGTCTTTAATCCTTCCTTTAGGTAACCTTTCTCTAATCAACCATACACTTGTACATTATTATCAGTGTTTTGCTAGTGAACTCCTCAGAGTTAACATAACTCCTGTTGTTGCTTTATGGCAACCTATGATTGAGAATCAAGAGCTTCCGGTTTCCCTTGCCAAATATGGAGCTTGGGAAAACACAGAAACTGTTCAGGCTTTTGTTGAGTATGCCAGATTCTGCTTTACAAGTCTTGGAGACCATGTCAAATTTTGGATCACCATGAATGAACCGTCTGTGAAAAACTTGACATACACGGCAGGGCACAACCTGTTGAAAGCCCATGCGCAAGTATGGCATCTTTATGACAAAGAATTCAGGAGATCTCAGAAGGGTAAAATATCTATAGCTTTGCAAGCTGACTGGGTGGAACCAGCTTGTCCCTTTTCCAGGAATGACCAAGAAGTTGCTGACAGAATTTTAGAGTTTGACATTGGCTGGCTTGCGGAGCCCATCTTTGGGAATGGCGACTACCCAGAGGTAATGAGGGCATGGCTTCACCGAATAAACAGTGTTGACCTGTATAATTTCCACTTGCCTTATTTCTCAGAAGATGAAAAGAAGTTAATACAGGGCTCATTTGACTTCTTTGCCTTGAGTCACTACACTACTACCCTCGTGGGCTCGGAGAAAGAAGATGCAGTAAAATACGACCACTACCTTGAAGTTCAAATGATCAATGACATCACATGGCTCCACTCTCCCAGCAGAGCTGCAGTAGTGCCCTGGGGACTGCGTAAATTGCTCATGTGGGTTAAATCAAAGTATGGTGATATCCCAATTTATGTTATGGCTAATGGAATTGACGATGACCAAAATATAGTGCATGATAAGCTCCGAGTGTATTACATACAGAATTACATCAATGAAGCTTTAAAAGGTAAGGAACCATAGATGGTTTATAAGTCACAAATCCCACTATTATATTAGTATACATGTGGTAATAGAGGATGTTTAACTTAAAAAGTCTTCTGTAGAATACTTCATAAATAAAGTGTTACTACAGCCTAACGATAGTTTTCCACTAGATTTATGATTGATTGGTGTTACTAAACATGAGGAACACTGACCTTGCTCATGTTCTGCATAAGGCAGCAGAAGATCTTTTTTATGGATTCGGTAAATTAAAATAGATGTTATGTGAGTAGCTCCACATGTATTTAGTCAGTATTTCATCTTATTGCACTTCTACTGTTATTTTGCTTTGTTGCTTCTCTCCACTGCTGTGCCTCAGGGCTGGGTATGAGTTCTGTTCCTCAGCTGTCTCTGTATCTTATCCAACGGTGATCTTATGCAGCAGTAATCTTCATAATAATTCAGCTGTCTACCTCATTATGCCATTTCCTGGACTGTTTCCTGCTATTCAGAACACAAACCAGTCTTTTTCTCTGTCTCAAAGATTTGTAAATTATAAGGCAAAAAAGAGACATTTTGAGTCATCCTGTCATACAACACATGCTGTTTTTTCCGAAAAGTGCAAGACCAAATGAGATAATTTTTACTGATGAAGAATCTTCTGCACCTCACTGTAAGCTGTTGCAATGTGTTTATAGATATAGATAAATCTCACTTCTAGTATTAATTTCTTTGGCTTCATCTTTAAGCAATGTTTGTTGTGCATTTCCACACGTATTTTACTTTTGTAGGTATTCACAAACAGAAGACAAGCTATCTCTCATTTATCTCTTTGATAGATAATACAGACAAAACTCTTTGTGTCCCTTGCTGTAAAACATCATTTCAAACTTGTGAATTATTAAGCTTTTCCCTGTGTGCCAGTATTCCTTATGAGAGGGGTAAACCCAGATCTGGACACCCTGTTCCTGCCACAGCCACACTTATATCTCAGGCAGGTATAATGTAACCTCTTACCCTCCCCTTTCCTACATCCGAGCAGGTCGTTAACCCTTTTGACCATGACAGCAGGTTGGTTACGCACACTCTGTGGTGATTTACTGAGATTTTAAACTCGGTGACAGATTTCTGCCCCGACTCCCACCGAGCAGAACTGCCTCTGCCAAAGTAGGTCTGCTTGTTCCTTGACATCCTCACATGCCAGCTGCTTGCTTGTGCAAACCTTGCAACACTTGCTGAATTATGTCTCTAATCTTTGTGTTATTTGCAAACTTTGTAAGAAATAGTTTTACATTTATTTCAGGTTGCTGATATATTTAAGATCATTAAATAACTTAGTGCTAAGAGCCAATCTCCATGATCATGGTAGAAATACACCTACTGTGGCACTTACTTACCTCCAATTGCATTTCTAGACTGACTTATTAGTTCTAAGACCAGTTGAAATCTGTTTATTATGGGCTCCCCTTGACCTCAAAACATTCTGTTTTCTTGATCTAAATGCCATATAATACCAAGGCAGTTGCCTTGTGAAGTTCTAAGTATATGACTTCAAACATCATTACTTTATTGATCTGCTCATCTCATAAAAAAAGATGTCAAGTTAGTCTGACAAGAGTTATTTTTCATAAGGTAAAGCTCATTGATATTAATCATGTATCATCTCCTGTAATTCTTATTTATCAAGCCTTATATAATCTGTTCCACTCTTTTGATAGGTAGTGAAGGATGTCTGGCAGTTCCGTAATTTGCTAGGTCATCCTGTCCGCTTCATTAAGTATTGGCTTTAACTTCATCCTCTGTAATTTCCATCTCTTTCACAAATTAGTGAACTTAATATCAATATTAAGTGCCCAAAAGTTCATTCTCCAGGATTTTGTAGCACTGGCTACATATTTTGTACAGCTATAGCTAAAAAACATAGCTTGGCTATATTTGAGCTCACGGTTTCAAACTGTTTCTTCTGTATTTCTTATCTCCTTCCTACCACTTTAGACCATACCAGTTCTTGGAACTTCTGTTTTCATAGTGTCTATGGATATGGGCTTTTCTTCCAGTTCCCATTAGAGAGAACACCTGCCCATACCCCTAGTTCTTACAGAACTTTGCCATTAGTACTGTTCTGGTAGAATATCCCCTAATCACTTCTTTCTCCCCTCTTCTGTCCAGACTGTAAATAGCTCCTAAGTTTTTCTGCATGAGCATCATGTGAGCCTATATTCCTATCTTTTTACCTTCTTTGTCATGGATAAATATATCCCTGCTAACTAGCCATCACTCACCCAATTCAGACACCATACACTCCTCCACAGTGTTTGGTTTGTCAGCTCTGGCATTGTGCTTTTGTCCATCTTGTCATTGTATAACCTTGGCATCATGACTGATTCAGGTTTCTCCAAGACTTGCATTTTTTTTTTTTTCTGCAAGACCCTCTGCAGTAACTAAGGTGGATTACAAATCTTGTGTCCTTACCTCAGTGCCACACTGTAGAAGAATAATAGGGGATTTGGTACATGTATGCTTTTCTCTTTAAGTCCCCATTCTACTTTCTTTTTCCAGCTGGTTTCAGGGACTGCATGTGGAAATACTTCTGTGTGTAATATTGCTCACCTGTATTGTTCCAGGGGAGCCAAAAGGTTTGTGCAGATAAATGATTCCAGAGTGCAGTACAGGACCCTTTAGACTGAGGCTGTATTTTGAAGTGCTTTGTACCCTGTTTAAGTTAATCTTTGCCAATTGAAAACAAAAACCAGCAGTAACCATTTATGTAACACCATTAAATACACCTGCAGGTCTGCAAACACAAACTAATTATCCAGGGTAGCAGCTCTGTAAAAGGGCAGGTAAATATTATTTCATCTTAGATGTGAAAGTACATTAGACATGCTAAATATCTTGCATGGGGTTGCAGAAAATTATTTCCAGAACTGTATGAAAACTCATCAATTGTTAGCTTTCAGTCCCATGTTCATCTGCTAGAAGACGTTCCTTTAATTTGTTAAAACAGTGATTTGAGAGATAAAGTGTTACAGTTTGTGTTTACTACCTTGGATTGATTATTTTTGTCAAGCGGGATGGATGGCTCAAGGTTAACACTCCAGATGCTGGACCTCTTCCAGTAGCTGAGTTAGCAGTATGGATTGTGGACGTGTTCTCAATAAAGACTAATACGGGTCATCTTGGATCAGAAACTTTTGGTCAATAACAAGAGAGGGCTGTGATTTGGATAACCTTTCCACTTGCACTGGTGGTATCTCAGTACATGACCTCAGCATGGGTGCACACCTTTTCTGGCGTCATTGTGCCTTTGCTAGTGAGAAATGCAGCCTGATGTCCTCAGTTCCTTGACTGTCCCCATCAGGAGGTGCCCTGCAAAGGGAGAAGGAGCAGTCAGAGACACAGGCTGCAGAAGTGTAGGTGCAGGAAACTCCAAATCTGTATTTTTTTTATGCATAACAAGGAGCCATCTTTTCATGATAGGCTCCATGCTGATCATTAAACACAGTCAGGCACTCACAGCTGTGTTTACCAAGCACAGGGAAATAAATTGCAGGATACTTGCAGATCACACTGTCTGGCAATGGCTGGCAGATTCTTACTTTTTATGAGAAACACTTCACAGATGTACCTTACCTTGTTTTGGGAAGGAGAAGTGCAGATGTGGGTTTAACATCCTCCTGCCCCTCCTTTATGTATGGGCATATGGTACTGCTCTTGAATGCCAAAGTGACATTGATTCATTGCTTCAACCCTTTGTTTTCTTTTGCAGCTTACACCTTGGATAACGTTAACCTGCAAGGATATTTTATCTATTCTTTTAATGACAAGACTGCTCCTAAATATGGTCTCTACAGTTACATTGCAAGTCAATATGAACCAAAGCCTTCTATGAGACATTACAGAGAAATAATTGACAATAATGGTTTTCCTGGTCCTAAAACTCCTGAGTTGCTGTGTCCAGAAGAGGTTGTCTCATGTCCTGAATGCCACTTCTTCCGAACCAGAAAGTCATTATTAGCCTTTATCTCTTTCATATTTGTTGCTTTTATTGTTACTATATTCTTCATTACTTACTACTCCAAGAGGGTAGAAAGAAGGTATAAATAGAGCTGCCCCTTTGAACACATCACTCACTGTCCTTTTTCTTGCATCCCCTTGGGAAATCTGAAATGAGTGCACAATGCTGTGATTGCTTCAGCATTTACATTGCCTGATACTGCAGGACATTGACATTGAGAAGAGATTGCTAGCATATGGGTTCCAGAAATAATTTTATCTGGTTTAGTACATTTGGTTTATGACCAGTCCTTAATTCCTGTGGTTGGAGTAGTATCACAACTTTCCCTGGAACAATTTGTTGAGCAGATGTTTTCCCTTTCTTGGTTTTGCCTTGCTGAGTGGGACAGGTTTAAGTATGTTTTGAAAACATGGAGTGACGGAAGAATCTGAACATCAAATTCTCCAAGAGAAGACAGGGGTGAAACAAAATGGCTTACTTTTCCATATTAGGGTTTAGTGCTGATGATGCTTAATCAGAACCAGAACCTGACTGGAGCAGGGATTGTGACTGAGAAGAAAGATGGGGGAGAATTGCACAAAGAAGACCTCCTTTCCGAAAGCAGATGCAAGGGGAGGAGCAGGGGGAACTGAGTCTATGCTGCTGGGAGCTCTGGGTAAATCAGTTAACTACTATTGAGACTGCATCTGACTTCAGGATGCCATTGGAGAACTTCAGCTAAAGGAATTGTGTCTTTCTCAGGGAGAAAAGAAGCAGGGGTATGTCTGGGGATTGCAGAGGTCATGTAATCTTGCTGGCAAGAAGAGATGGGAAGGGCTTCTCTTTGATTTGCTCAGGAGAAAAAAAAAAAAAGCAAAGAGCAGGAAATGGGATGTCTTTCATTTGGCAGAAAGCTGCATGCCTGACCCTCTGCCCTGTTGCTCTGTACCCAGCGACATGGCAGACCTCCTCAGAGCAAGTTGCACACAGCTACCACTCTGCTGCTACCCAGCTACTTACCTGCTGGAAACTTGTGGTAACTCAGTAGGATGGGCTCTGCATGCCATTTGTGTTGAGCGCAGAGACTTTAAATCCCAGTATTTTGGTGTAATAGTCCAGCACTTTATTGCTGCTTTTGCCAGGGTCTGAGTCTGTGGAGCTGTTGGTCCAAGCCTCTTACAGGTTGGCTGGAGGTTCTCCTCTGAGCAACTGGCCCTGGCAGCATTTTATCCCAAAGTATTAGTGAATGTCTGAGGGCCTCTTGTTTTTCTCATAGCAAGATAAAATAGCAAAATATTAGCGTCGTTTTTTATTAGTGGAAATAGAGAGAGAATGGGAGAAGTGCCATGTTATTTTGCCTGCCTTGTGAATTGCTACATTAGGAGGGTCCTCAGTATAAAGCAGTGTGGTCATTTTTCTCCGCTCTCTTAACTCTAGGCCTGCATCGCCTTCAGCTATAATCGTATTTTTATTGCTATGTGAATGATGTCACTCACTTGAAAGAATATTTTAAAGGAAATGTGCTCTGTGTTAATTAAGAATTATTTATCTACTAAAGCTGATTATGCTGTATTAAATGTGATGTTTATCTACTAGATTACTAGAAGATGACTAAATGACCTCCCAGTGTTCCTTTTAATCTGAAAACTCTATGATTCTATGCTGTAAATTAAAACTTACATATGAAATATTAATTTGTAATTTAAGATTATATTTTTTCTCTACTAATGTATAGAAAAAGAAAAGAATTAGTTTCCTATTATAATGATTATTATATTTGTCCTCTAGATCTAGTCTTAAAATCTCTTTGCATTAATGTATATTTTGGTATTGAGATTAAGGTGAAAAATTCAGTGTAAATGATGAAGTATTAAAAAATGTATAAAAATTATTTATAGACTGATAGGACTTGCTGAAGAAGAGAACATTTCAAACTGCTTTATATTTATTCGTTGGTGCCTGATGCACTGTGGAGAAGAAATAGCTCTCCCTAAATATATAAAACACCAAATGGCTTTCTCCCTGGCATGGCCATGAATCACCTTGCAGTACATTACGCCAGCAGTCAGATGCCTTTGCAGTATGTAGCAAAATGTGATATTCCTTTAACACAAGCTGTACCCAGGTATTGCCCAACTTTTGTGTTACGTGTGTGTGAATATGTATGTTACATATTTTACTGATGGTAAAACAAGATGAGTCTGGGCCTGATCTTTCTGAGAAGCCGGGCATACATGCCTCCTATGAGTTTGAGGGGGCTCAAGGGGCCTGGGCGAGGTAAATCTGGAAGAGTGCAGGTGTCATGCTAGTGTGCACTGGTCTGTCCTGCTGCTTCAGCAGCAGTTACCATCCATCCAGTTGCTGCCGTGTGCTGTGGAATGGCCCAGCCACAGCACAGTGTGTGAAACAGCAGCCCCAGCACGGAGGAGACCCGGCAGGCTCTTCCCATAGAGGCTGGGTGATATGTAACCACCGACAGGCAGATGGCACCAGCTGGATATCTAATTTTTAGGTAAATTGGGATTTGTTGCTGTATGATCATATCATCTCATGGTGCCGTGACCCGTGGAACTAACGCAGCCTTTGGCGCAATTGCCTTCAGAACAGTTTTTAAATATCGCTGCAGAGCAGTGACTGGCTTGAGCTGGGCACAGCAGTTGCCAAAGCCTTCTCCTAAGCATCCTGCCTGCGGTGCTGCCTGCACACAGCGGTGTGCAGCTCTCAGCCAGTGAATTGCATAATGATGGGCTAGGGAAAATACAGCCTGGCCTGATGGAGGTAACGGTATGGGTTTGCCTTGGGAATCTGCTTCATTTTGTGTAATCAGGGTCCAGTGCAGGTTTCTTGTCAAATCTTCCCGAAAAAATTCACCCCTCACTAAGAACAAAGAAGCCCCTGAATAGGCAAAGACTGGGTACCCCTTCAAGGAGAACCACTGTGTGCTTGTGCAAACTGATGCGGTAATCACCTCCTGCAATCCAGCTGTGGGCTGTGGGGCACTTCAGTGCCCATGTGTGAGCAGTGATCTGGCACTTCCCATTCCCATCTGTGCATCTAGAGCAGAAATGCTGACAGTAGTAAGGACTTTGAGCAGAGAGGGCTCCACAGTCAGTCTGCAAAGACAGCTCGGTGGAGGTTTATTTTCTGAAGAGCAACAGGGCCGTGCATGTTTAACGTGCAGTTTCTTAGGTAGACTACTTGCTTTATTTTTAACTGTGCTTCTAGAATGAAATGTTGTTGCCAGTTTACTCCATGCTTCAGATTAAACATGTTGTAAAATACAAAATTGTATCTTTTTTCAAAATATTTTTGTGACATGAGTGCAAAGCTTCTGGTTTATTTCTTAAAAAGATTGTGCAGAGTGACTGTGGGAAGGATGTCTTTGTAAATGACAGGATGAATGTTATATTGTTTTTATAACAATCTCAGAAGTGAAATAAAGATACTGAATGTAACAAATTGTAACATGATCATACTGTTTAATTTGTCTAGTTTCTTTGCCTGCAGCATGAAGTACGGAGTACCTCAGGAGAGGATATTATGATAACTCTGCAAGGAGTTCATGTTGCTGTTTGTTTTTGCAGTGCCACATAAATAACTGTAACTTTTGTTGGAGATTGCTGGGGCCTGTGGCTAAACAGATGTTTTTCCAACAGACCCAGGGGTTTGGAGGGGTTTTTGTTATTTGAATTATTTTTTTTCCTTAAGTCATTGTTGCTATTTAGAAAACCTGTGAAAGTAACCGTACCAATATAAGAGTATTTTGGTGCAATAGCTTATTCCATAGTAACACTGCAGTAGTTCTGACAATTCTTCCATTCCGCTAGAGTTACTCACAGGCTTGAGGGATTTTGTCGGCATAGCTGTGCACTAAGCAGTGAGTTTGTGGCATCTTTGTTAAACATCTTTAGGAAAGTAAATGTCAAGATTAAAGGAAGTGGGAGCAGAAAGGGACAAAATCAGTGAATAGGACAAGGACCATACAAGTCTCAGTGCGTTTAAACATCCAACTTGCTCTTTTTTGCTTACATTGTATTGTGTTGCTTTTGAGTCACTTAGAAAACTTGATCTGTTCATTCTGCTTGCAAAGACTGCTTAGGTGAAAATGCCCTTATTCAGGGTGAAGAAAGTTTTAGGTGCCAGACTTCAGCTTCAGCAGAGAAAGTTCAGTCCTGTTCCTCCTTCACTCAAGCAAAGCCAAGAAAAGGAGGCATGGAAAAGAAAAGGGAAAGCTCTTCCTGTCTTTTGATGTGCCACTCATGAATTGCCAAACCACCACCCTTCACCAGTCATCTCAAGGCTATAGTTGGTGCGGGCTTGCTAAGCCCACCCTTTTAAAGAGATTGGAAAAAGAAGGAATAATGAGGTGAGATGAAAGTGGCAGGGTCCAACATATCAGAGCTTTTTATTTTTCCTAACGAGTTGAACAGGAACACCACTGTCAAACAGTTCTGAGAAAATTAATATTTTTAAGAAACCAGAAAGTTGAAATAACAGCAGCCTGCTGCCAGGACACTTGTGGGTGCTGACATGTTGCTGGCCATTATTTTGTGATGTTTTCTGTGTTTCTGAAAGAGTGGCAAAAGCACCAGCGAGGCAGAGAGAAACCAGGGAAAATACTAATGAAGAAGGGCAGAAAAGCCACAGGCACAAGCAGATGTGTGAGTTCCTTGCTCTGGGAGCTGAGTGAGCAGTCCTCTTCTGTGGGGAGGGGCCCTGGGACTTTGAATATTCTTTGTTGAAAAATAAAATTTTTAAAAAAGAATCTACTCTGAAAACTCCCTACCTCCCTTAATGACATATTTCTCCCATGATGACATAACTCCTACGTGATGAATTTAGGCTGTCAAAAGCCTTTTTCTTGTCACAAGAATTACTCACAACACAATATGGTGAAGCATTTTTATACAATCCCAGCTCTCCTGAGGTCATCCAAATGTGTTTCTGGCCCAAGTCCCAGGAGGCCCATGGGAGTCTAAAGTGCAGGAGAGGTGGTCACTGTCACTGGCACTGAGCAAAGCAGTGGGAATGACAGCAGTGATGTTTTCTAAATGCTGCAAATTCACAGCAAGTGGGATTAGTTTCTACTTCAGTTCTTTTCTATTAGTGGAAATGTTTTCTTCCTTACAAAGAGTACCACACAAAACTTTGTTGGTTTTCTTGGTTGTTTGTGGGGGTTCTGTTGTTTTTGTTTGTTGATTTTATTTTTTTTTTTTTTCAGGGAAGAACAAGTTTTAACACTTCCCCCATAACCTTGGAAGTATAATGCACTTCTGATTTTTTTTTTTTTAATGACATCAGCCCTTGCAGTGTCTGAGAAGACCTGAGTAGTGACTTCTCAGTCCCAACTGTTCGAGTCTCAGGAGCTTCTAAGCCAGAGCTTCCCTTGGGGCTGTGCCTTGCTGGGGTGTGTGTCCCAAGCCAGAGCAGCACCTCCCAGGCAAGACATACTCTGTCCTGGAGGAAAATCAGAGGCAATGGCATGCCCTGGTGAGATCCTGGCTGATATGACATTTTGGCTCTCAGCAGAGAACTAGCTGGTGTATTGCCACCTTCTGTGCTCAGGGCTCTGTAACAGGCTCTCGGCAGTGTTGTAAACCATCGGGGCTGCACAAACACAACACCTGATCCAAGAAATCTGGTTTTCCTCACACCAGAGGGAACCATGAATTGGCTGAGTGTTTAGTTCAAGAGGTGTAATGGTATAAACTACCTGCACTATAAATTTTTACGAGGTGACAAAGTTTTGTAGTCTGGCAATATCACAGTTGAGCTGGAGGCCATCAGATGCCATGCCAGGAAAGGGAGGGGAGCAAGACAGTGAAGAGGTCTTCCTGGCAGGCTGCAGCCTCTCTGGTCAGCCTGGAGGATACCTTGAGGAGTGTAAGGTTGCTGCTCCTGCAGCCTGGGGCAGGCATGGTCCAGGGACTTAGTGCTGCATGAAGAATGAAGTAAAGCTAGCTTGAGCTCTCTCATCACTTCCTCTTCCCCCTTTGGGCACACATTTATATACATTTGGGCTATGAAATGGGAAGTGAATTACCAAGGTACCTCAAGGTGTATAGTTTATTTAGAAGACAAAAAGCTGCTTACAGGTCTTACAGATTTTTTTGTTGATACTTATTACTTTGCAGCAACCCTTCTGCCTCTCTCCACTAGGATCAGATGGGTCTTATTTCCAAAAGCTGAGGAAATAAATGCTCATAAAGGAAGCTGCCAGTGTTGCAGTCAGCTTTCCAAGCACTTGCTGAGCCTTTCAGTCCACTTCTGATGCAAGTTTGTGAATTTTATAGACATTTGTAACTCATTTATCTGCCACATTGCTGCGGGATCCGTGAGCGGATATTGCCTTTCCTTGCACCTCGCAGCGGGAGGCGATGGGGTCCTGCACTCGGCAGCACATGGTTGCTCCTGCTTGGTATTCACAGGCACATTCCTCTGGCTGGTGATATATTATTATTGGGCTGGAAGAAAAATAATGCAACCAAGCTCTTATTATTTTCTGCTTTTATCTGTTTAGTCATATTAATGTGGGATCATCATTACATAAATGCACAGGAGATGTCGTCAAGGACACGTTCATTTTTAAAGTCCTCCAGTGTTCTTGTACCTCAGTCATTCATCTTCTGTCTTTAATTACAACAAGTGATCTCAGAGGCACTTAAAAGATTAAATTACTCAATTATTTGAAAAACACAAATGCAATAACTGTATCTCTTTGCTGATAAATACCAGCCACTGCTGGAAAAGGTTGCCCAAGGCAAGACATACTGGGAGGCCAAGGAGGCCATATTGTAACTTTTTGGCTTAGCCCAGTGATACCCATTTAATTTTTTGTAATTTGCAACCTTTATTTTTATTTGTATTGAAAATAACCACAAAATTTTCCATTGCTGTCCTGGTGGTTTCAGGCAGTGCAATGAATGCCACTGCTCAGTGATTTACAAGTGTCCTGGCACCTGCTTGGTTTTGGAGAGGATGACACGAGGATAATCACAGCTTAAAAAGGCAGGGCATCGGCATGGCCAGGCAGTAACCCCCATTCAAGGTGATGCCTGTGGATGGGATATGATTTGGTGTTTGGGAAGGGTATGTAGTTAAAACACATTGTGGCTCTCTCCAGGTTGAGGTGGGCGAGTTCACTGCTGGCAGGGCCAGGTGAGCATCCGTGCCATGCTAGAGGGCAGTCTGGCTCGGGCTCTGCAACCCTGTGGGAAGCAGGAAAGCTGGCCTGCCAAGAGGTGGCCTGTTCTGAAATGGTGTTCCTGGTGTCCCATGGCCCTGGGAGGAAGCTGTTGGTGCACTCTGTATGTGGGCATTACTGCCAATGCTGCAACAGTGCATCTGCAGCAGCAGAGTTTGTCCTTCCTCACTAGCAGCCCTATTGCTCACCAGGGACCCCCAAGTACAGCCACTGAACAATGGAAAGTTTTCCCTAAATATTTTTTTTGCCTCTTGTGCGAAGCAGCAGATGTGATGAGCCCAAAGCTGGGAGCCTGAGTAAGGGATGCAGGCTGGTGTGATCCCTTCTTCCTGGGGCAGGAGAAAAGGAACATGACTCTTCAGAGAAAGAGAAATCCAGACCAAAGAGCTAGAATGCTGTACCTTCTCTTCATAGGCCCAGTTCTGAGTTCCTGTCCCACTGGTAACCAGACAACACTGGGTAAAATCAGCTGTGAACCCAGAGTGCTCTACACTTCCTGTATTGTGGGCTCTTTGCTCATGCTGGTTAGCCAGCAGTGTGGCACAGTGTTTGGTGTTGAAAAACAAACTCCCTGGTTTTGACTACTCATGAAAGAGACTGGGGGCAAAAAAGGAGTCACTGTTTTTAGTCAAGGCAGGCCAGTTGTGGTACTTCTGGTCCTATTGCCATGAAGACCGAGGCTGGCTGGCATCAGCAGGGTGCAGTGGGGTAGCCAGGTGGTCCGGCAGACCCTGAGCTGCTGCCCTGCATGGGTCTGGGGTTCAGACTGCCTGCAACCAACATCTGTCCCAAACGCATGGTGGGGTACTACTGGCCCACAGATGCTTCTGAGAGGGTTACTGTCCTGTGCTCTACCACCTGTGGTTCCCACATTTATTTAATTTAAAAAAAAAAAGAGTTAGTAATTCAATACACATCCTCTCAAGGAAAAGCAGTCATTCCATCAAGGAGCAGGCCAGCAGTCTGGGGAAGTACAGATGGCCCTGTGGCTAATTTGCTCCCATAAATCACAAGCTGTTGCAAATCCTCACTGCAGCAAATGCTGGCTCTGTGTTTGTGGCCATGTGCTTGTCTCAGGGCTGCTATAAGCATGTGAAAGAGAAAGCAGAATCTGTAGTTTTAGGCTGTTTGCCTTGTGCCTTTTGCAGAATTTATATTTTGATTAAGAAATAAGCTATAATCCTGTAGCAGGCTGCCAGCAGAGCTCAGAGCAGCTGCTTTTGCCGCAGAATCAGCTATTCTCTTGTTAAAATGAAACCACTGCCAGGATCCCATCCTGTCTCCTTGCAAACTGCTGCCCATGAACTGCACATTGCAGTTCAAGTCTATGCTCAAGGTAGAGAGCAGTTCATTGCATTCAAACCACATCTGCCTTTAGCCTCTCTGCCTTGCTGGACTCACACCCCTGGGAGAGGATCAGGAGCCCCAACCTGTCATTGCAATGGGACTGCAGAGCACCTGTGCAGTGGTACAGGCTTATTATGGTTATTTTACTGCTCTCTCTCCTTCCTGCCTTCTTGGAGAAGAGAAGCAGAAGTGATCTCTCCCCACCCCTAGTGTAGGGCACGGGACATCCTGTGCTCAAGACCTGGCAGGCTGGCCATGCCTGACTCCCCCTGTTGCAGCTGGATCTGGGACAACTGACCACCCTGCCCTGAAGGCTGAGCCTTATGGCCTCCTGTGCAGCCTGGGGTGGGTGAGCAGATACAGGTTGGAGCCCAGCCTGCAGGCAGGCATGCAAGCACTGAGCAGAGCAGAGGGCATGCTAGGCTCAAGGGCTGGGCTCAAGCAGTGGAAGAGAGCAGTGAAAAATAACTACCTGTGGGAGGTCAATAATAAGGCCTAGGGATAGAGGTCCTTGTTTCAGAATCAAAGGAGTCCAAAGAGGTAAGTCTTCAGGTTACTTTTTCTGCAAGAGATGCTAACCTTCATCAGAGGTGTAGAGGCTCTGGTATCTGGAACCTGCTGTGGATTAGAGAAGGTATCTGGGAGTGTGAGAGCCTCCCAGTATTAGCCTACGTGAGACAGGCAAATAGTTATCTGCAGTGTTGGAACATTTTCCCTGTCATTTACTCATTAACCGAGACCCACTGCTCTACCCCGTATTTGCCCTTGAGTTCCACATACCTGTGTATTTGCTGAGCAGATTCTTGCACAAAGAAGTAGGACATTCTACAGTTTCACAGTGCTAGGTGGGTTCTGCTCTGCCTCCACTGCTCCTTTTTACACAGTATTGCTGAGTGTCGCATGATATTGAGGGCTGCAATTTAAAATGTACTTTTTAAAATCCAAACACCCACCTTGTTACAAATCTGCGTTTGATGCCTTGTACTCCTGGTCCTGTCACACCATGATATGCAACTGCAGTTGTAACAAGATGGTCTGCCTGGCCTAGCACCCATCCAAATGAAAGTGGCTGACACATAGGTGGCAAGGATAACATGACATGACCATGCTAAATCCCCATGGGATCGGGAGTGGGTCATACTGCTTTCTTTCTGGCAAGGTCTCTGTTTGTTCCCCAACATTTTCACATCACTATTGAGCTAGAGCAGCAGTATGTATTTTCATCCTCTACTATCTGATTTTCAGGCTTCAGCAGTCTTCCGGATATTTATTCCAATATTTTCATTTCCCAATCATCTCAGTGTGTTCTGCTTGTGCTCGTGTCCAACAACTACCTGCTGTTTCAAAGAGCAACACCTTTTAGGCATATCAAGATGCTCCAAGGGTGACACTGATTCTGCAGTGTAAATGCAGCAAGCAGAGGGATGTCCTGCTGATGACTCCTGCAAGGTGTTGTAAAGAGGATGGATGCTCAAGAATTCAACATTATAAAGACTGCACACACCAGGAGTTGAAACATCAGTGCTGTTAGGGTTAAGACAATCTCTTTGCCCTGACATTGCTTCAGGTGGGTGGGAAGAAGAGATGGGAATGAGAGCACATGAAATACTCTATTTTTTTGCAAGAAAGGATGGACTTACACAGCCAACCGTTTCTGCCATGCAGAGAATTGGAAAAAAGTGCTTCCTTTCAATCTAAATTTTAATACTGAGCTTTGCCTGAATGGTGGGACATAAAGGCTTACCCCCCTCCTGGATAGTCTCTCATTGCTGACTCTCTGCTCAGCATCCT